>NW_007729125.1:14189-15772 GCF_000696425.1 Galeopterus variegatus
GTAACAAGAGAGTGACTTTTTTTGAGAGAAAAGGTCATGCAGCAGGTAAAACAGCCTGGGTGAGACTCAGCTTTTCCACTATCTGACTCTGCAATCTTGCTCAAATCACTCAGTTCTGGGAGCCAGGTCGGCCCTTTATCCACAATATTAAGACGGCAGTAATGCCTGCTCACAAGGTTTCTCTGAGGACTTAATGGGATCCTGTGGGTGAAAAGAACGTGTACGAGGGTATAGAGAGTGAAGGAGACTCGCTTTTCTTTGTACATCCTATTGCCCTGTTTACATTCTTTACTACTATATATAACTTGTTCATATATAGAGCATGAAAAAGCAAGAAAAACCATTCTTAACTTTACAATGCTATATGTACATTGAAAAAATACTTTTTAAAAGAAATAAGAAATAACCTTCCATTTTGTTCATATTTTGTTTGAATATTCCATATCGAGGTTATTTTATTGATTCAATAATAAGCCACATTAAAATTACTGAAATGGATTTTTGATACATAAAGGACAGAATTGTCTAATTTGGATTTGAACATTTCTTTCTTCAGCAAATATATATTTTGAATCTTTATTTGCAAGTCATTATACTAGGGATAAGGAGGTTAATAAAGGTACACAAGAGACTGATCTCTGTCTTCAGGGATTAAGCCACATAGGGCAATGAAAAAAAAAAACCGTCTCATATAAACAACTAAAATTCAAAGCTGGATAAACAGGGAAACACAAATTAAAGCCACATTGCAATATCACCTCACCCCAGTGAGACTGTCTATAATCAAAAAGACAGAGAATAACAAATGCTGACAAGGATGTGGAGAGAAGGGAACGCTCCTACACTGTTGATGGGACTGTAAATTAGTACAACCATTATGGAAAACAGTGTGGTGGTTTCTCAAACAACTACAGATAGAGCTACCATACCATCCAGCAATCCCCCTTCTGGGTATATAAAGGAATGGAAATCATCATGTCAAAGGGATACCTGTACTCCCATGTTCATCACAGCTGTTTCCAATAGCCAAGATATGGAACCAAACTAAATGTCCATCAATGGGTGATTAGATAAGGAAAATGTGGCATATATACACCATGGGATGTTGGGCCGCACTTCGGTGCAATCACATCATAGGGCACCTAACTGTGTGTAATTCCGGCTTCCTGATATAAATCAAGCGGTGGCCATTTTGTAGGTACGAGTTCACCGCCGCCATTTCATTAGCATTGATGCGCACGTAGCTGATTGCTCCCTTTTCCGGGGCCCAGTGACTAAGCAACTTTTTNAAAAAAAAAAAAAAAAAAAAAAAAAGACTTTTGGGATATTTAAAAAAAAAAAAAAGCTAGACTATTATAATAATGGTAATAATGGGGATACAGACTGGATTTGCTCCTGCTTCACCATTAGAGCCCCAGCACCTAGCACAGTGTCTAACTAAAAGACATGAATGAATGCATAAGTTCCTTTCTTCCAAACCTATCAGTTTATCTTTAGCACACTAGTGAAGGAAATGAAAATGGTAACAAGAGAGTGACTTTTTTTGAGAGAAAAGGTCATGCAGCAGGTAAAACAGCCTGGGT
>NW_007729125.1:17130-23112 GCF_000696425.1 Galeopterus variegatus
GTTTCCAATAGCCAAGATATGGAACCAAACTAAATGTCCATCAATGGGTGATTAGATAAGGGAAATGTGGCATATATACACCATGGGATACTACTCTGCCATTGAAAAGAATGAAATTCTTGCCTTTACAACAACGTGGATGAGCCTGGAGAAACTTATGTTGAGTGAAATAAGCAAAGCACAGAGGATAAATACCATATGTACTCTCTCATAAGTGGGAGCTAAGAGAGAAAGAAGGAAGGAAAGAAAGACCACAGTGGCACGTTGGACTTGCAGAGGGAGAGAGCATACCTAGGGATACAAAGTGGAGTGAGGGAAAGGAGACTGGGGAGGGAGGTTGGGGATAATTGGGGAGGATAATTGGGTGGGGGATATAGGGTATAATCACAATTTGTGGTTATGGGCATGCTGCCAGTATGGATCTGGCCATCACATCTTAGGCACAAGTAGTGACAGTTTGCTTTGTACCCCATGAATATTCATAACAAATAAAAAAATTAAAAATAAATAAATAAAATTACAAAACAAACAAACAACAAAAAAACAAAGTTGGATAAGGAAGGAAAATGGTAACTGATGTGCCTCTGGATGCAAAGGGAAGGAAGGATGCTTCTTGCTGAGGTGAATAAGGAAAACAGCTTGTAGGAGGGACATTTGGGTTTGTGCAGGAGGCTGGTTGGAGATTACAATATATAGAAATAAGGGAAGAACATTCTAGGCAAAGCACAAGAGTAAGAGGTCAGAAAGAAATGTCCAACACACTCCTTTGTCATATACCCTAATAGTACTGTGAACTTCTCTTTCATGGTACTTATTAGAACCATAATTAATTAATTGAACAATTTATTTTTAAAATGGCCCCCTGAAGACCACAAGCTTTAATAATCACGGAGACCATGTTTTCCTGTTCACTACTCTATTCTTAGTCTTACACAGTTTTTGAAGCATAATTCATGCTCACTACGTGTTTGTCAAATGAAAATGGTATTTTTGAATGGCTAAAATATAGTGTCAATAGACACAAACCCCCCCTTACAAACAAATTTTGGTGTTGGGGGACCCAAAAAAAGGCAACTTCATTAATAATAAATGAAAATAAAACTAGACACAGGTAGGAGTTTTAAAATATAATCGTCACAAATTGTGGCGTACTAAATACAACTTTCATGTACTCTCTCATAAGTGGGAGCTAAGAGAGAAAGAAGGAAGGAAAGAAAGACCACAGTGGCATGTTGGACTTGCAGAGGGAGAGAGCATACCTAGGGATACAAAGTGGAGTGGGGAAAGGAGACTGGGGAGGGAGGTTGGGGATAATTGGGGAGGATAATTGGGTGGGGGATATGGGGTATAATCACAATTTGTGGTTATGGGCATGCTGCCAGTATGGATCTGGCCATCACATCTCAGGCACAAGTAGTGACAGTTTGCTTTGTACCCCATGAATATTCATAACAAATAAAAAAATTAAAAATAAATAAATAAATAAATAAAATTACAAAACAAACAAACAACAAAAAAACAAAGTTGGATAAGGAAGGAAAATGGTAACTGATGTGCCTCTGGATGCAAAGGGAAGGAAGGATGCTTCTTGCTGAGGTGAATAAGGAAAACAGCTTGTAGGAGGGACATTTGGGTTTGTGCAGGAGGCTGGTTGGAGATTACAATATATAGAAATAAGGGAAGAACATTCTAGGCAAAGCACAAGAGTAAGAGGTCAGAGAGAAATGCCCAACACACTACTTTGTCATATACCCTAATAGTACTGTGAACTTCTCTTTCATGGTACTTGTTAGAACCATAATTAATTAATTGAACAATTTATTTTTAAAATGGCCCCGTGAAGACCACAAGCTTTAATAATCACGGAGACCATGTTTTCCTGTTCACTACTCTATTCTTAGTCTTACACAGTTTTTGAAGCATAATTCATGCTCACTACGTGTTTGTCAAATGAAAATGGTGAGTATTTTTGAATGGCTAAAATATAGTGTCAATAGACACAAACCCCCCCTTACAAACAAATTTTGGTGTTGGGGGACCAAAAAAAGGCAACTTCATTCATAATAAATGAAAATAAAACTAGACACGGGTAGGAGTTTTAAAATATAATCATCACAAATTATGGCGTACTAAATACAACTTTCACTTTTTATCAATGAATCCAGCTGAGTTTTGGAGCTCTCCTATTTCTGCTTGTGAGTGAAAACATATTAACCTTGCTTATTCAGGGTAATTCGGTTCATTTCTGATTTGACATCCAGTGTCCTTTGGGCTAATTCATTCTCTTCTGGGTAGATGCTCAGTTTTGCCAATTGCTTTTTCTGCTTCCTGCCCTCTTCCCAACTGGCATCACAGCTTCAGAAAGAGGCCCAGAGCTAGGAGGGTTCTCTGATCCTTGTGTTGTCATTCAGTTCTCTCTGGCTCCCACTGACTGACCTCCAGTGGAGGTGTACTTCATCCATCCTGGCCTTTGGACAACAGCCTTTGTTATCAATGCCTTAGTGTCAATGTCTGGTGCGGCACATGATTTCTTCTGGGTGTGGTCTTAACCCAAAGGGGCTTGATGGTGCTCCTGGTGTTGTGAGGCTTAATTATATCCTCCATCCAACCCCTACCTTTAGAGTGCCCACTGGCTATCTCTGCAAGAGCATCCCACAATGACATCTCTCCACCACCCCGCCATGCAAATGGAAGGCAATACAGCCCAGACCCTTGTATGCAGGCAGTGTCATATGAGTAGTTCTAACAAATGGACTGTGAGCAGAAGTGCATTAAATTCCTTCTGGACTCGCATAATGGAAAAAAGGCTGCCCAGTCCTCCAGAATCTCTCTCCTCTGCCATGATGAGCGTGGAGACTTGACTTATGGCAGCAGCATCATGATGGAAGCAGAATGGGGCATTTATCTATGACACAGAGGCAAACTGATGGACAGAGTTAGCCAGACGTCTGTACAGCAGACTTGGTGAGAAAGGAGAATAAAAATGTTTGGGATTTATGTATTACTGCAACATGACAGCCTTTCTCTACTTCGATAGTATATTAACTCTTATATTGTCTGTATTCTAATGCTTTAACATCTGGGGCCTTGCTGACCCTGGAGAGACCACCTCTCTCAGGGTTATTCAATTCCTAGAGATATAAACACTTCCCTGCAAGTGCATATTTCAAATACAAACCAGTATTTGAATCTGGAACTCACATCCCAACCACCTCTTTAATCAGGCTCTCATACTCTGGACCAAAATACACCTGCCCTGACCACTTCAGGGGACAGCAATGACTATGGAGAGCCTCTGTGCCTCAGAGCCTGCTGAAATCATTCACAGTTGCCAGTCCTAAACCTGCTTGTCCTGCCTTGCCATTCGTTCCCACAGAAACTACAATAAAGGCTCTTGCCCACTATCCCCCCGCTCTGCCTTCTGACTAAGCCCATCCCCCATGTGGCCCTTTGTGGTGTGGCATGCCCCCTCCTCTTGAAACTGTGAGCAAAACACTATNCCATGTGGCCCTTTGTGGTGTGGCATGCCCCCTCCTCTTGAAACTGTGAGCAAAACACTATCTTCTCAACAGCAATCATCTCCTAATCTGTTGGCCTTACTATGCTTGAAATTATCCATAATACACTTTACCTTAAAACACACATTGACTATTTTCACCAATGCAATGGTGAACAACTTGACTGCAGACACTTCACACTCATCATAGAAGACAGCCTATAGTTCAGTATTTGGCACATATTAGGTTTTCAACAAGTATATATTAAATAAATTAATGGGAATAACACAAATCAATGTATTTTCTTTAAAACAGGAGTATAGCAATGATAGAACCTTGGGGAATATCCACAGTTGAGGGTGATTAGGAGAAAGAAGGAGTGGCCAAAGAGTTATGAAAAAAAATCATAGTGTAAAGCCACAGATGCCAGAAAAAGAATTCCAACAAGGAATGGTAATATATATGCAGAGATTTAAAAGAGGATGAGAAAGAATAACAGAAAGAATAGCAACCATGAGTATTGTGAGTACTCCAGAGGCTACTCACTTGAAGATTAAACTTTAAGATCAATGCATAATGGATAATATCACAGATATGCAAATTATAAGTTTAAGGGGAATACAGAGTACCCACAGACAAAAATACAAATAAATGTGCTGTGACAATTAATAAAACTGCTCTCCAGGAAAATGTACATAGCGATATGACAAAGTATAATAAAGGATTAAATTTAGGTTGATGTCAGAAAGTTTCTTGAAGAAGTGACATTAAAGCCAAGAGCTGCAGAACTAACTATAACCTGATTGAAAATATTAACATATCTAAAAATTGAAGATGGATTTGCACAGAAATGAAGTCATGGGGGAGAAGTCTTATCCTCCAGACTTTAAGCATCAGCAAAGCCATTGCTAACGTGGAGGTAGATGCAAGTTTCCATTGGCAAGATTCTCATTCATGAACAGCCAGTTGCCTTAGCCTCAACCATTAAAACTTCACTTCAGCCATTAGACTTATAATTCATCTACCATCCTCTGCACTGAATCATTGCCAAACTCCTGATTATAATTTGGCTTCCCATGTGGGCCTACCTACGTAGAAAGTGTGCATTGATCCTGTAAACTTTTGAGTTATTTCTGATTTCTAATGGTGGTTTCCCATGACTAATTAATAAAGTGACTTCTGATTATGATCTGACATTGCATAAAAATAACAATGGGAAGAGGCTAATGCAAATAAGTATTATGTTTCCTGTATCTTTTAGGTGAGTCACCACAGGTTAACAAACTGATATTTTCGTTCCTCTCTGAGACTCAGGACTATTGAAATTAGCTTCATTCAAACATCATCTTCAGTCCTTATTCTTTTTGTATTTTATTTATTTATTTTTAAATTTTTATTTTATTTTACTTCTCAAAATACATTGTACTTGATTTTCATGCCCCTTTACCCGTTCCTCCCCACTGCCCCCCATCATATCTGTTCACTTGGCTTAAATAGTTCAAGGAATTTTTGTAGTTATTCTGTCTTCTTCCCCCCACCCTTCTGTTTATTTATTTATTAATTTTTAGCTCCCACAAATAAGTGAGAGCATGTGGTATTTCTCTTTCTGTGCCTGACTTGTTTTACTTAATGTAATCTTCTCTAAGTCCATCCATGTTGTTAATAGTAGTATTTCTTTCTTTTTTATAGCAGAGTAGTATTCCATTGTGTAGACGTACCACAGTTTCCTTACCCACTCATCAGATGATGGACATTTGGGCTGGTTCCAGCTCTTGGCTATTGTATATAGAGCTGCAATAAACACTGGAGTATAGGTATCCCTTCAGCCTGATGATTTCCATTCTTCTGGGTATATTCCCAGCAGTGGGATCACTGGGTCATCTGATAGATCGGTCTGTAATGTTTGAGGAACCTCCATATCATTTTCCACAAAGGCAGCACCATTTTGCAGCCCCACTAATAGTGGATGAGAGTTCCCTTTTCTCTGCAACCTCGCCAGCACTTATCGTTCTCAGTCTTTTTGACTTTAGCCATCCTAACTGAGGTGAGATGGAATCTCAGTGTGGTTTTGATTTCCATTTCCCGAATGCTGAGTGACATTGAGCACTTTTTCATGTGTCTGTTGGCCATTTGTATATCTTCCTTTGAGAAATGTCTGTTCAGCTCCTTTGCCCATTTTTTAATTGGGTTATTTGATTTTTTTGTTGTAAAGTTGTTTGAGTTCCTTGTATATTCTGAATATGAATCCTTTGTCAGATGTATATTTAGCAAATATTTTCTCCTACTCTGTTGGTTGTTTTTTTTTTACTGTGTTAGTTATTTCTTCTGTTGTGCAGAAGCTTTTTGGTTTGATATAATCCCATTTCTTTATTTTACCTTTAGTTGCCTGTGCTTTTTGGGTCTTATCATGAATTATGTACCCATTCCTATTTCCTGGAGTGATTCCCCTATGTTTGCTTTAAGGAGTTTTATTGTTTCAGGGTGT
>NW_007729125.1:23606-24324 GCF_000696425.1 Galeopterus variegatus
TCAAAAGGCAGTCTCTTCCCCAGTGTGTAGATTTGCTGCCTTTGTCAAAGATCAGATGGCTATAGGCATATAGGTTAATTTCTGGGTTCTCTATTCTGTTCCATTTATCCATGTGTCTATTTTTTAATGCCAGTACCATGCTGTTTTGGTTATTATAGCTTTGTAATATAGTTTAAAGTCAGGTAGTGTTATGCCACCGGCTTTATTTATTTATTTATTTATTTATTTTGCTCAGGATTGCTTTGGCTATGCATGTTCTTTTGTTGTTCCATATAAATGTCTGGATAGCTTTTTCCATTTCTGAGAAAAATGTCATTGGAATTTTGATAGGGATTGCATTGAAGTTTTAGATCACTTTGGGTAATATGGACATTTTCACAATGTTAATTCTTCCAATCCAAGAGCATGGGATATCTTTCCATCTTCTTGTGTCCTCTTTTATTTCTCTCAACAGTGGTTTATACTCTTTGTAGAGATATTTCACATCCTTGGTCAGCTTTATTCCTAAATATTTTATTTTTTTGGTGGCTACTGTAAATGGGCTAGCTTTCTTGATTTGTTTTTCTGCATGTTCACTGGTGGAGTATAGTAATGGTACTGATTTTTGTGTGTTGATTTTGTATCCTGCAACTTTGCTGAAACCATTTATCAAATCTAGGAGGTTTTTAATAGAAGCTTTAGGCTGTTCAGTATATAGGATCATATCATCTGCAAAAAG
>NW_007729125.1:26345-28677 GCF_000696425.1 Galeopterus variegatus
AGATTACATATGCTTATGTAGTTAGTTTTAGAAATTAAGTGATCACTTATCACATATCGGGATGCTTTCAAAGCTATTAGATAAGATATAACCTAAGGTCACTCTAGCCTCTGAATGAATGAATGGACAAACAAATAAATGAATGATTGAATGATGTGTTTGACTCAGAATTATTCCTCCCTTTCTGATAACTGAGCTGACTAGATGCTGACTTCCTCATTCCTGAGGATAAATTCTTCATATTAATAAACTTAAGCAGGAACCACTTTACCATATGTCTTCCAGAAATGCTCAGACACATCAGAATCCCAACAGGCAACAGAGCTTGGATCCAAACTGGCCTGCACACTACACAGCAGGTCCCACGGATAAGGTTAAATAGAGAAGGTGAAGACCTAAACTGGTTGGGAATAATACTACGTGCAGAGGAAGAGATAGGGCTGGATAAGAGAGACAAAGGAAGCAGAATATCGAGAGGTTAGCTGAAGGCATATATGTATAGCAAGAAGAAGAAAAATGTTGAATGATCAAAGTATAGTATCTGGAAAATGATCAGGAGTTGAGATGAGAAACTGCAACGTTCTTGCTAGAATGTTGGAGTGGTGGATGGTTCATGTGCTGAATCCTGGCAGTTTGTACAAACCACTGAATTTTACTNGGAGTGGTGGATGGTTCATGTGCTGAATCCTGGCAGTTTGTACAAACCACTGAATTTTACTTTCCTAGAGTAAAACTCCTCGGTCTTGGCTGTGTCACATCACCTCCAACCCCAATTCAGTAAGTGGTAGCTTTTATTACTGAAAGTGCTCTGCCTTATAATGCATGGATGGTAAAACAGTATACATAATGCAAATAGATGGTTATAATTAATCTCATATGGCACATGAAGAGGAAAAAGATGGCAACACAAATCATCGCCCCAGAGCCTTGATGTTTTGCTGCCCTTGGAATAAGTGACACAGATTTTGTTATAGGTGAAACTGCATTATAATGAAATCCTTCTGGTGGATCCGTAACTAAGTCCTCTTGGACAACATTCATTCAGACAGCATGACAGTTAATTCCATGTGATAAATAGTCATCTATGAATATAGTGTATTTTAATGGTGTCCATCAATTTTTAAAAAGTCCATTCAAGTGGGTAAATATACAGCTATGCATTTAACTCTATTTCTTTTTCTGGTATATGCCAAAACTTGACATATTAAAACTTTAAACAGCACTGGTGTTCTTCCAGTTTTAAAAGTATAGTTTATGTAGTTGAAATAAGCAATTGACTGCAGGTTAATGCTGAAATGTGTTGTTATTTAGGCTGTAGTAATAATAATCATCATCATAATAGCTTACATTTGTTGAGTGCTTACAATATCCAAGGCATCTTTTTAAGTGCTCTATGCGCATTATCTTTACTTCATCCTTATAAAAACATGAGGTAGGCACTTTTTAATTTCATTTTAAGATAAGAAACTACATTTTACTCTTCCGAGAATGTACAATAATTGCATGCTGGAATAAGAATTTGAGTCCAAGCCTATCAGACTCTAAACTCAAGTTCTTTTTAAAAATTGTGGTAAAATATACATAAGATTTGCCACATTAACCATTTGTAAACATACAATTCCATGGAATTAGTACATTCACAATTCTGTGAATGTAATTCACCTCTATTTCCAAGACTTCTTCTCCATCTTAAACATAAACTCTGTACTCATTAAGTAATAACCTCCCATTATTCTTTCTCCCAGTTTCTGGTAACCTGTAATATACTTCTGTTTTTAAACTTTTTTCTTTTTAATTTGCTTTTTCTTAATTGACCCACATTAATTGTATATATTTATGGAGTAAAATTTGATATCTGGGTGCATCTATACAATGTGCAATGATCACATCACGGTCATTAGCATATCCATCACCTCAAACATTCGTCACCTCTTTGTGTGGGGAACATTCAAATTTCTCTCCACTAGCTACCTCAAGTTATATATTAATTTGGTTTTGACCAAAAACCCTAAGTGCTATAGAATGCTAGATCTTATTCTTCCTGTCTAGCTACAATTTTGTATCCATTGACCACCCTTTCCCTACCCCTCTTCTCTCCACCCCTTGCTAGTCTTTAGTAACCACTATTATACTCTCTGATTCCATAAGATCAACTTTTTTAGCTTCCACATATGAGTGAAAACATGTGGTACTTCTCTTTCTGTGTCTGGCTTATTTCATTTGACATAATTTTCTGCAAACCCATTCATGTTGCTGCAAATGACAGAATCTCATTCATTTTTATGACTGAGTAGTATTCCATTGTGTGTATATATATATATATATATATATA
>NW_007729125.1:29447-31112 GCF_000696425.1 Galeopterus variegatus
TATATATATATATATATACCACATTTTCTTATCCAATCATCCATTCATGGACACTTACTTTGGTTCCAAATCTTGGCTATTGTGAATAGGGCCAACATACACATGGGGGTGAAGATACTTCTTTGACATGTTAATTTTTTTTCCCCTTTGAATATATACCCAGTAATAGGATTGCTAGATCGAATGGTAGTTCTATTTGTAGTTTTTAAAGAGAAATCCATACTGTTTTCCATCATGGCTGTACTAATTTACATTCCAATCGGCAATGCATGAGTTCCCCTTTCTCTGCATCCTCACTAGAATTTTTTTGTTTGTTTGTTTGTTTGATAATAGCTATTCTAACTGGGGTGACATGATATCTCAATGTGGTTTTGATTTGCATTATTCTGATGGTTAGTGATACTGAACATTTTTTCATATACCTGTTGGCCATTCGTATGTCTTTTTTGAGAAATGTCTATTCAGCTCCTTTGCCCACTTTTAATTTTTTTTTTTTACTATTGAGTTTTTTTTAAGTTCTTTGTATATTGTGAATAATAATCCCTTGTTAGATGCATAGTTGGCAAGCATCTTCTTCCATTCTACAGGTTACTTTTTAACTCTTTTGATTTTTTTTCTTTTTTGCTGTATAAAGCTTTTTACTGTGATATAATCCCATTTGGTTTTTTTTTTTTTTTTTTTTTTTTTTTGCTTTTGTTGCCTTTACTTTAGAAGTCTTATTCATAAAATCTTTGTCCAGTCCTACATTTGGACATGTTTCCCCTGTGTTTTCTTTTAGGAGTTTTATAGTTTCAGGTCTTTCATTTAAGTCTTTTATTCATTTTGAGTTTATTTTCATATATGGTGAGAGCTATGAGTCTAGTTTCATTCTTCTGTATATGGAGAACCAATTTTCCCAGCACTATTTGTTGAAGAGACTGTCCTTTTCCCAATGTATGTTGGCTAACTCCTTTATCAAATATCAGTTGGCTGTGGGTATATGGATTTATCTCTGTATCTCTATTCTGTCTCACTGCATTATGTGTTTGTTTTGTACTAGTACCATACAGTTTTGATGACTATAGCACTGTAGTATATTTTGAAATCAGGGAATGGGATGCCTCCTACTTTGTTCTTTTTACTCAGAATTGCTTTGGCTATTCGTGGTCTTTTGTTGTTCCATATACATTTTTGAATTGGTTTTTCTATTTCTGTGAAGTACGTCATCTGTAATTTGATGGAGATTGCATTGAATCTCTAGACACTTTGGGCAGTATGGTCATTTTGACAATATTAATTCTGCCAATCCAAGAACATGAGATGTCTTTCAACTTTCTTGTGATTTTTTATTTCTTTAATCAGTATTTTATAGTTTTTCTTGTAGAGATGTTTCACCTTCGTAGTTAAATTTACTCCTAGGTAATTTATTAATATTTTTTGTTGTTGCTATTGTAAATGGAATTGCTTTCTTCATTTCTTTTTCTGATAGTTTGTTGTTGGTATATAGAAATGCTACTGATTCTTGTAAGCTGACTTCATATCCTGCAACTTTACTGAATTTGTTTACCAGGTCTAGTAGTTTTTTGGTGGAGTCTTTCGGTTTCTCTCTATATAAAATCATGTTGTCTACAAAAAGGAACAATTTTACTTACTCCTTTCCAATTGGGATGCACTTTATTTCTTTCT
>NW_007729125.1:31872-36405 GCF_000696425.1 Galeopterus variegatus
ATTCTTAGGTAAAAGCTAAAAGTACAATGCTAGCTGTGGGTCTGTCATACATAGATAGCCTTTATAGTATTAAGATACTTTCCTTCTATACCTAATTTGTTGAGAGTTTTTATAATGAAGCAATGTTCAATTTTATCAAATGCTTTTTCTGCATCTATTGAGATGATCATATGTTTTTTCTCTTTCATTCTCTTGCTGATATGTGATGTATCATGTTTATTGGTTTGCATATATTGAACCATCCTTGGATCCCTGGAATAAATCCCACTTGATCATGGTGGATAATCTTTTTGGTGTGCCATTGGATTCAGTTTCCTATGTTTCTATTGAGGACTTCTGCATCAATGTTCATCAGGGATATTGGCCTGTAATTTTTTGTTTTAGTTGTATCTTTGCCTGGTTTTGGTGTCAGGGTAGTGCTGGTCGCATAGGATGAATATGAAAGAATTCTTTTCAATTTTTAAAATAGTTTGAGCAGTATTGGTATTAGTTCTTTAAAAAATTGGTAGAATTTAGTAAAGATGGCAGTAAAGCCATCTTGTCCTGGACTTTTCTTTGTTGGGAGACTTTTTATTACTGATTCAATCTTATTACTTGTTACTGGTCTATTTAGGTTTTCTAGTTCTTCTTTGTTTAATCTTGGTGGTTGTATGTGTCCAGGAATTTATCCATATCCTCTCAGTTTTCAAATTCATTGGCATGTAGTTATTCATAGTAGTCTCTAATGATCCTTTTGGTGGTTTTAGTTGTAATGTCTCCTTTTGTATTTCTAATTTTATTTATTGGGGTCTTTTATCTTTTTTTCTTGGTTAGTTTAGCTAATGGTTTTTGAATTTTGTTTAAGTTTTCAAAAAACCAACTTTTCATTTGATCAATATTTTATATTGTATTTTTAGTCTCAACTTCATTTATTTCTGCTCTGATTTTTAATATTCCTTTTTTTCTACTCATTTTGGATTTGTTTTGTTCTTGCTTTTCTATTTCTTGAGGTATGTTGTTAGGTTGTTTATTTGGAATCTTTCGTTCTTTCTTTCTTTCTTTTTTTAATTTTTTTTGATGTAGGGGTTCATTGCTATAAGCTTTTAATACTGCTATGGCTGTATTCCATAGGTATGTAATGTCTCTGTCTTCATTTGTTTCAAGAAATGTTTTGATTTCATTCTTAATCTCTTTGTTGACCCATTGGTCATTCAGGAGCAAGTTGTTTAATTTCCATGTATTTGTAGTTTCAAAAGTTTCTCTTCTTGTAGATTTCTAGTTTTATTCCATGTGGTCAGAAAAAATACTTGATATGATTTAATTTTTTTCAACTTATTCAGATTTCTTTTGTGATCTAACATATGGTCAATCTGAAGAATGTTCCATATGCTGAAAAAAAGAATGTGTGTTCTGCAGTTGTTTGATGAAATGTTTTATAAATGTCTGTTAGGTTCATCTGGCCTATAGTGTCATTTAAATCTGATATTTCTTTGTTGATTTTCTCTCTAGATGATCTATCCAATGCTCAAAGTGGGGTGTTAAATACTCCAATTATTATTGCATTGGTGTCGATCTCTCCCCTTAGATCTGATAATATTTTCTTTATATATCTAGGTGCTCTAGTGTTGGGTGAATATATATTTATAATTGTTATATCCTCTTGCTATATCAATCCGTTTATCATTATATAATATCCTTCTTTGTCTCTTTGCACAGGTTTTGATTTAAAGTCTGTTGTATTTGATATAAGTATAGCTACTACTGATCAGTTTTGTTTCCCATTTGTGTGAAATATCTTTTTCCAACGCTTTACTTTCAGTCTATGTGTTTAAGGTGTGTTTCTTATGAATGGGTGATTTTTAATCCATACAGCCAATCTGTGTCTTTTAATTGGGGCATTTAATTCATTTATATTCAAGGTTATTATTGATATGTGAGGTCTTACTCCTTTCTTTTTGGTTGTTTTCTGGTTGTTTTTCATATCCCTTGTTTCTTTCTTCCTCTCATTGTTTATCTTTGTGGTTTGGTGGTTTTCTCTATTGATAAGGCCTCACTTCTTTCTCTTTCTAATTTGCATATCTGATCTACCAGCAAGTTTTATAATTTGTGGTGTTTTCATAATGGTTGTTATTTCTCTTCTATATGTAGGACTCTTCTAAACATTTCTTGTAAGGCCATTCTGGTGGTGATAGATTCCCTTATTTTGCTTCTCTGAGAAAGAATTTATTTCTCCTTCATTTCTGACAGATAGCTTTGCTGGGTATAATATTCTTGGCTGGCAGTATTTTTCTTTCACTACTTTGAATATAACATCCGATTCTCTCCTGCTGAGAAGTCTATTGTTAGTCTAATGGGGACTCCTTTATGTGACTTGAGATTTTTCTCCTGCTGTTTTTAGAATTCTCTCTTTGTCTTTAACTTTTAACAGTTAAAATGTAATGTTCCCTGGATTAGACATTTTGGAGTTAAATCTATTTGGGGACTTTTGAGCTTCCTAGATTTAGATGTTCATAACTCAGGAATGGGAATTTTTTAGCTTTTATTTTATTAATAGATTTTCTATATCTTTTTTGAAGGGGGGTGGTCCACTGGAGGTGGTTCTGCCTGTCTGACCTCTGGCTGGGTACATGGGGTACAGCAGGTCAGCTGGCCTGGGCTTGTCTTCCCAGATGTGTAGGACTGGAGTTACAGCTTCTCCCACGCCTAAGCCCCAAGCCACTAGGATCAGGGTGTTGTAGCCTCTTGTGTGAGTGCTTTGGAATGATGGCAGAATCTTCAAGCTGGTAAGGCACAGTGGCTACTGGCCTGAGGGCAGGGTGTGCTCTCACAGTGACTCTGGTTTTAAGATGGTGCATACATCATCAGCTTGAGTCATGGGGGTTGGGAGTGTGGAGTGCACAATGTTTGCTCCTGTTGTGGAGCAAAGCAATGTATGCATTCTCAGCAGCTCCCTACCCTTGTCTCCAGGCTTTCAAGAGCTGTGGAATACATCTCCATTAGGAACTGAAGGCCTCAGTGGTGAGGGTGGGGTCTGGTTTGGGCCCTCTTTCTACTTTTTTTCCTGCAAAGGAAAGTCCCTCCTGCACTGATCCTGGTGGCAGTGATGTGGCAGCTGAGGCAGCGTGTCTCTCGCTCCTCCCTACACTTTCTACACTGCCATCCTGGGCTTTTCTGCTGCACAGGGATCTCACCAGTCTTCTGCTGCATTCCTGTGCTCTCCCAGACACTCCTGTCAACATTTAGTTGTCTATTAGTTGCTCTGGTCCTTTCTGTGGAAAGGACACGCCGGGCACCTCTATTCAGTTATCTTGCCTGCCCCTCCCTAAACCTAAGTTCCTGATTGCTACTTAATACTGCCACTTTTTTTTTTTTAACAACAAAATCAGAATGAACATCTCCAATCTTATTTGTTAGCATTATGTTCCAGTACTGAGGAAAGAAAACAGCAATTTAAAATTTGTTAGGCTTAGTCAACAAGTATTTCTTGAACATCTGGAATGTGTTATGCAAAGATAAAAAGAAGAAGAGAGAATCTCTTTCTAGAGACATTTATAATCTTAACTTGTAAGAAAAAAAGAACCCACATAAAATAATAGTAAGCAGAAAAAGAATAAATGGAATTAATGAGAGAAGAAAAAATATGTGGTATAGAGTCTAAATGCTTGAAGTGATGGAATCATCGGGGGATAAAGTGACCAGGAGATTTAGAGTGAAATAGTTGATCTGAGACGGGAGGGAAAGATATTATTTTTGTTATATATTCTTTGTCTTACTACAGATGCACTATGCATTTGCGTATATACGTGAATCACATTTTTAAAAATATGAAGTAAACATATATACCTAAGGTATATAAAACATATATGTTTAACCTGACAAATTATTACAAAGCAAACACACTATAACTCCCTCCCAGGTCAAGAAATTAAATATAACTAGTTCCCAGAATCTCCCCATGTGTTCTTCCTATCCAAATCCCCATGAAGCACATTTGATGAACTTTTACAAATAAGGGTTAAATTATTAATTAGGGTTCAACAATTGTATTCCTGGCAGCTTAGTGTTATTCTGAATTAGAAATGGCTTTGAGGCACAGGCAAAGTAAAAATTTAATCATGTCTTCAGAAACAGAAAGCCTCACTAGTAATCCTGCTGGTCTTCACTTAACCAGTCCCCCCTGTATCTCACAATGAATAACTGTTCAATAAGGAGTTTCTCGAGTACCTTTCCAGATGTTGCTGATTGAGACATCTTCTGCTACCATGAAAAACAGGCAAGAATTAAGTGAATGGCAGGTATGGGGCACAAAGGTACCCATACCCATTTTGACAGACTCTGCCATTCAGCAGCAGGCCATATATACGTGAATCACATTTTTAAAAATATGAAGTAAACATATATACCTAAGGTATATAAAACATATATGTTTAACCTGACAAATAATTACAAAGCAAACACACTATAACTCCCTCCCAGGTCAAGAAATTAAATACAACTAGTTCCCAGAATCTCCCCATGTGTTCTTCCTATCCAAATCCCCATGAAGCACATTTG
>NW_007729125.1:36490-85379 GCF_000696425.1 Galeopterus variegatus
AACTAGTTCCCAGAATCTCCCCATGTGTTCTTCCTATCCAAATCCCCATGAAGCACATTTGATGAACTTTTACAAATAAGGGTTAAATTATTAATTAGGGTTCAACAATTGTATTCCTGGCAGCTTAGTGTTATTCTGAATTAGAAATGGCTTTGAGGCACAGGCAAAGTAAAAATTTAATCATGTCTTCAGAAACAGAAAGCCTCACTAGTAATCCTGCTGGTCTTCACTTAACCAGTCCCCCCTGTATCTCACAATGAATAACTGTTCAATAAGGAGTTTCTCGAGTACCTTTCCAGATGTTGCTGATTGAGACATCTTCTGCTACCATGAAAAACAGGCAAGAATTAAGTGAATGGCAGGTATGGGGCACAAAGGTACCCATACCCATTTTGACAGACTCTGCCATTCAGCAGCAGGCCCCCAAGGCTGAAAAATATGGATGAACACAATTGAACAAAGGTGAAACCCACTCCTACTTGATTCAGCTCTAATCCTGCCCTGGCTGGAGCTCATTAGGTTTAAAGAATAGAACAGTCATATTTTTCCGAAACACATAGTAACAAGAAAAGCCTAATTAGTGAGCAAAGGGTAGAAGTTTAGCAGCTCTAATAAATATGATGTGCTGAATGCATTATCTGTTTGGCAGAAAACAAATTATGGAGTAATCTGCAGTATTCAGATAGTCTAATTTATGGCAGCTCATTTAAGGTAACTCTTTAACCCAGCATTTTGAGATCATAAAACACATTTTAACAAATGCAATCATGAATTTCTGGAATGTAGAGAAACCGTTAAGAGATGGGGATTTTCTGGAATGCATTGAGATCATTTAAATGTGTTTTAAAGATAAATTAGTTCATAAATATTATTCTAGCATTGATATTACCAAATGATGAGGAAACCATCCTTTCATGTATATTTTTTCTAAAATAAATGGAAAATTTCTCACTGGACAATTGTTTTATGGAATTTAATTGATCTTTGATCACTGTTGCTTATAACCTGTTAGTTGTTTTCTGTTGTTCTTAGAGACCCAGCCTCCAGGGCTCTCACTCCCCACCTCCCCCAACTCTCCCTACCAGTGAGGCTTCAGCCATGGTGGCCTCATTTCTGACCAGGCTACTTCTGGCCTCAGGGTCTTAGCTTTGGCTCTATGCTTTTGCCTGAAAATTTCTCCTGCAGATCCTTGTGTGGCTGGTTTCTTCTCACAGTTTAGTTCCAGCATCTCTTCTGCATGTCTTCTCCAACCACTTTCTATTGAAGGTTGTTCAAAAACTCTCCTGTTACTCTGATTTTCTTTACAGCACTTACAACTATCTGAAATTAACTCAGTTGTTTATTTGTTGCTCGTCTCTCCTATTAGAATGTACATTCCATTGATCAATGACCTCATCTTGCTTCAGCATCTTTGATTTTCACTGCCAAGAAGAGAGCCCAACAGATGGTAGGTGCCCACCATATAAATGTAAATATAAATATAAATATAAATATTGAATAAAATGGAAAAAAAACTCAGGTAAATCTCAGAACATCTACCAGTCTGAAAAATAATTCAATGCCACAAGATGTACTTTAGAAATTACATGCTCTTAATTTACATAGTAAAAATTATTTAATAATGCCATTACTATAAGTAATACCTTCTTTGTGTATATAATTGTAATTTCCCTGAGACTAATTAAAAAAATGTATTGAAGTTACAAACTGTGTTTTTCTTGTCAGTGGGAAAACTAAAAACTAACATCTAGAAAGGAACATACATCAGAGATAGAACCAAAGTTAGAATTCAACAATTTGTTTTCTAAACCCTAGATTGATTTTCCCACACTTTTCTTCTGGCTGGAAATACACAAAATAGATAATGAATAAAGAAATAGTCACACAATATTTCAATGACTTTGTAGTAGGAATAATTGGTAAATTTGCCTTGAATTACTAGTTTTTTTAAGTACATGTTTGTTTTTCTCTTTCTTACAAGCAAAGTGAACATTCTCTTGCCATTTTTATAACATATGCCAATTAAAAAATGAATCTCATTTTAACATTTTTTTTCAGCTTACATTATCAAAACAACATTCAATGACAAAGATAGTCAACAATTCACATTAATGTTTAGTTACTATGCAGTTCATTATTTACACAATTGCTATAAATTGACACATTACACTAATAGTGCTTGATATGCAAACCACATTTGTTCAAGTTACATAAAATATATTTCCCATTATTATATTATGCCATCCTAGTGATTTTCAGGAGAGCCAGATGAAGAGCTGTTTCTCAAGTGACTAAAACCAACTTAGGTGCTTATTCTAAATGTTAGGTCCTTTCTTTCCTCAGATTACCCACAATATTGCCATCGGGAAGGTGTCCAGTGGCTGACACTCTACTGATAGTCATAGGAAGGCTCTGGAATATTCATCCCAAATTATCTGTACATGGTCATGCCAATAGACCAAAATAAGAATTGGTAATTTTATTGCCTTCACAAGGGTCACATAAAAATTATTGCATATTTAATATTTGTAGTCCCTTTGCAAGTCCAATAATACACATCAGATTCACTTTGTAAGTCTGTCCCCTTTGCCTCCCTTATTGGACCTGATGGTGGCAAATGCTTCTCCACTGAAGATACTTCTCCCCCGTATGCTTCTAGTTCTAGTCAAGGTCCACAAACCATCTTGCCTTAAGGGGAACATGTTTTGGGAGAAAGTCCAGGTTTTGCTCATTTTAGTATACCTCATGGTCTGATGCTGTGGCTGCATACAACTGATTTGACCATTTTAATTCTGTAGAGCTTCTAACAAGTTAGCATAAGCATTCAGCAACTGAGAAATTTGTTACAATTATAAATAGTAAAAATTTAAACACAAATCAACTGGCGCTTGTAGATATAGCTAATGGCTTTGTCTATATCAGTGATTCTTAGATCCCATCACATATGTTTTCAAACAGTACATCGAATATTCTAGAGATTTCATGAAGATAGTCTTGCTTAAAAAAATTATTGTAAACAACAGAAATAATAACCCGAGGCAGAACTATAAGGACAGTAAAATGATTTAGAGACTAGGAGAGAGGGAGGGATGAATAGACAGCCCAGAGAGGATTTTTAGGGCAGTGAAACTACTCTGTATGATACTGTAATGGTAGACTTCATTATGCATTTGTCCAAAACCACAGAATATAGAACACCGAGTGAACCCACTTTGGGTGCTAATGATGTATCAATGTAGGTTTATTGATTGTAACAAGCGTACCACCTTCGTAGGAGATGATGATAATGGGGGAGGCTATGCATGTTTGGGGTATAAGATACATGGGAAATCTCAATATTGCTGTGAACCTAAAACTGCTCTAAAAAATAAAATTCTATTAAAAAAATCTTATCACTTAAGGAAGGTTATTGTTAACATTTAGATGTATACCCATGAATTTAAACAGCTATGTAAACAGTTTTACAAAATGAAAAATACATAATCAATTATTCTTCCACCGCTTTGTTGTCAATGAATGCATAGCATTCTCATATGCACACACCACAACTTATTTAAGTATTCTCTTATATTTGGACATGTAGGTTGTTTCCAGGTTTTCTGCTTGTTTGTTTTTTTGCTTTTATAAACAAAGCTGCAAAAATATTCTTCCAGCTATATATTTCAGCACATTCACAATTAGTTACCTTGCATTATTTTAAGTATGATATAACATGCATAATCAAATAATTTCTTCAACCTAGAAGTAAAATTGGATGTTTTTATCATATTATAACCATAATCTTTTTAGAGAGCAGTACATTTAGTTAATAATAATAACAGTAAGAGTAGCAATTATTATTATTATTTTATTATTATTATTATTTATTGTACACTTAGGTGTAAAGCACTATGCAAAACACTTTACAAACAAAACCTAAATTAATATTTATAACATTTCATGAAGGAGGTATTATTATCCCATCAATGACTTATGAAAAAAAAAATCAGCAAAAATGGTCTGAATACTTCACAGTCATTAGGTAAACTCTTTTAGTATGAAAATCTTGTTTTTTTCTATTTAGTTGTTGGTATTGTCTATGTTGCACAAATGTGCTTATACAAACTTTTAATTATGGAATATTTCAAATATATACTGGCTTTAACTTTCACCTTTCCCCATGTCCATACCCTTTGCCACATAACTTTGTTATACTTTCCCCCTCTTTCCTAGGGGACTTGTTGAGGCTGATAAAATGAAGCTAGTTTCATGTTTCACTTTCCCTCTTGCACCTCTGTAATGGCAATACAAATGTGACTGGCCGGCCTGTTAAAGAATGAGAGATTTGTGAAGCAATGCTGAGTCACCTCTGTTCTCTATCCACAGCCATCCTAGGTTAGCTGACAATGGCAAACACTAAACGTGAGAGCGAGCCCAGTCAAGATCAGCAGCACCACCTAAATGATTCACAGTTGACCACAGAATTATGAGCAATATATATTTACTGGGATATGCCACTGAAGTATTGTGATTGTTCGTTATGAAGCATTATTCTAATAGCTGACTGATACACATACAAGAAGAGAGATCATTTTATAATTGTATTAGTCCATTTTCTCTCATTTATCACAGAATATCTAAAACTGGGTAATTTGTAAGAAAATGGAATTTATTTCTTACAGTTTGGGAGGCTGGGGAGTCCAAGGTCTAAGGAACACACCTGGTGAGGGATTTCTTCTTGGTGATGATTCTGTACAGAGTACCGTGGTGATGCTGGGTACCACATGGTGAAAATGACATGAACAAGAGAGTTAATGTGCTCACTTTCTCTCCTTATAAAGCCATTGTAATCACTTCAGGATAACCATTAAACCATTAGCCCATTACTCCATGAATGGATGAATTCATTCACGAGGGCACAGTCCTCATGATCCAATCACCTGTTAAAGGCCCCACCTTTCAAATATCATAATAGGATTTCCTGCTCTCTTAACACTGCTCAATTTCCAACACATAAACTTTTGGGGGACATTCCACCCACAGCAATAACACACCCTCATGCGTCTATCACTCAGCTTTAACATCAATCAATACATGGCCCATCTTGTTTCATATATACTCTTGCTTGTATCTGGATTATTCTGAATCAAATCTCACCGCTGGATTTTGCTGATCACATCTCTGGTGTCATTTACCATGTTCTTCTGCCCTTTTATTTCCCATAAAATTGTAGTTTGATTTAAGGGCTCAGTTATCAGGGTTTGGGTTTCATTTTTAGACAGCAGTACTTCAGAGATAGTGAAGAATTCAGTTTGCATCACCTGGGTAGTGTGTCCTGTCTAGTTCTCTCTCTCTCTCTCTCTCTCTCTCTCTCTCTCTCTCTCTCTCTCTCTCTCTCTCTGTTAATATGAAATAGGAGTTCAGGCCAATCTGAACCATCCATTAAAGATTCCCTACCAGTGTCTCATCTAACAGTTTTAGCAGCTCTTAATGGTATTTGCTGAGATCTATTATTTCACTCAAGGCTGCCAAATAGTGATACTTTGTTTCTGTTAATCCTCATGCATTTATTACCTGGAATTTTTCTATAACGAACTTTTGCTCTATGGCTTTTTGGATACCCTGATGTACAAATTGCTCAGAATTAATTCTTCTCCATTATTGATTACTTTTTAGAAAAGTAAATTGGTTCCTGAAAATCCTCCAAATATGACTAATGAGTTTGAGCATTTTTGAGAATCATAATGAACTCAATTATGTTAGCATATTTTGTGTATTTAAACCCATTAAAGTAATTATACAAGAAATTTTTAAAAGAAAAATCTTATAAACCTTATGTTTTACTTACTTTATCACTATATCTAGTATATTTTTATTTCAACTAAGCCTATCTTTAATATCATTATGAGGCTTATTGATTTTATTAACCTGACTAATTTTTTTTTAGCTATACTTTTATTCTATCTATAAGAAAAAGCGTTCTACCGTTAGTCAGTCTTCTGCATATTCATTGTGAGTAGAAATGTCTTCTCTTGGGGATATTTAAAAATGTTTTCTATTCAAGGAATTTGTTAAGTTAATTGACAATATTTATTGAGTGCTCTATAATTCATACATCAATACCACGGCATATCACAGAAGAAAATAAATTCTCTTATTTAGGAAACTATGTGGGCATTACGATTTTAAAGAAAATGCTAAAAGAGGATCGGAAATGATTGTGTATGTGTGTTTGTCATTTCAGTTACCAGACCTGATTGATTTGCAAAAGAGCTTTAGACACCTATGAGATATATGAGCACAAGGTTAAAGAACTCTGAAATTTCCTGAATGTGGTCCTTGCCAATGTGATAAAATTTAGTTCATTACTACTGGGATATTTCTGGCAAAACAGAGGGCATAAGGCATTTTCTGTACAACCTTTTTATCAGGAAAAATTTATGGTAAATAGAGATTGGCTCTTCAAAATGCAATTTACTTCCTCCCCATCCCACTTCTACCACCTTAATACTTTGTCTCTATACCAGGATACTCTCCTAAAGTGTCTACCTTCATTTTAAATTCTTCACATTTCTTATTTCACAGGAACATTTAGCTAACAAGATTAATTTATAACAAATCATCCACCAATGTGCAATTCTATACAGGTAAATGATTGTAATCTGAAGATCATTTTGTTTCCTATGTGACAAAGTGCAAGTTATTTAATTCTATACTAAACACGTAGAGAGATTGAAATGATTAAATTTTGCTTTATAGAACAATGAAGGGACATTTACTCATGCAATACATACTTATTTATCACAGAAATATTGGAAAATACCGAAGAGCACACAGAATAAAATAAAAATTACATGTATGAGGGTCTTAGAAAAGTTTGTGGAAAAACGGAATTAAAAGACAATATGAATTTTTCCATGACTTTTTTGAAAATCCCTCATAATCACACCACTCTGAGATTACTCTCATCATGTTGGGGTTTTATTTCCAGTATTTTCCTAATATAATATCAGTTTTTGATGATCCACTCTAATTAATTTCTGAAACTAGGTGAGAAAAAAAACAGATTTTGAAGTTTTGTAGTACTTTGTAGTATTTTCTTCTATAAAAGCAAAAATAAATAAATAGGACTACATCAAACTACGGCAAGGAAATAATGAACAAAATGAAAAGGCAACATACAGATCGGGGAAAAAAATTGCAAGCCATATTTTTGATATAAGGTTAATAGCCAAAATTTATAAAGAACTCATACAACTCTACAACAAGAAAGCATATAACCCAATTAAAATATGGGCAAAGGAAGGACCTGAAGAGACATTTCTCCAAAGGAGACATAAAAATGGCCTTCTGATATACAAGATGCTCATCACTAACTAGAGCCACTTTAAGATATTAGCTCACACCCATTAGTAAAGCTATTATCAAAAAGACTAGAGATATCAAGTGTTGACAAGAATGTGGAGAAAAGGGATCCCTTATACACTCTTCATGGAAACGTAGATAGATGCAGCCATTATGGAAAATAGCACAAAGGTTCCAAAAGAAGTTTAAAATGGAGCTACCATATGATCCAGCAATCTCTTTTCAGAGTATATACCCCACAAAAAGTGAAATCGCCACCTCTTAAAGATATCTACATTCCCATTTCTTGTAGCATTGTTCACAATAGCCAAAATATGGAAACAACCTAAGTGCTGGTTGATGGAAGAGTGGATAAATATTTTAAAAGAATATATATATATATATATACATATTTTTTAAAAGAATATATATATACATATTTTTAAAAAGAATATATATATATTAAAGAATATATATACACATATATATTTAATATACATATATTCTTTTAAAAGATACATATATTTAAAAAGAAAAATATATATGTATGTAGCATATTGTATTCAGGAGTTTTTAAATACATATATATTTTAAAATATATATGTTTTTATATATTCTTATTTAAAATTTATTTTAAAATTTATTTTTAAAAATAAAATATAAGGGTACTTCAAAAAGTTCATGAAAAAATAGAATTACAAGATAATACAAATCTTTCCATGAACTTTTTGAGGACCCCTCGTATTGTTTAGCCTTAAAAAAGGCAGAGATCCTGCTATTTGCCACAACATGGATGAACCTGGAGGACGTAATGCTAAGTGAAATAAGCCAAACACAGAAAGAAAAATATTTGCTTAACTCATTTATGTGTGAAATTTGAAAAAAAAAAAAAAAAAAGTCAAATATACAGAGATAGAGAATAAAACAGAGGTAACCACAGGGTAGGTGTGGAAGGGAGGAGGAAATGGCAAGATGCAGGTCAAAGTATACAATGTAGCAGAAATGTAAGATAAACAAGTCTAAAAATCTAATATTGAATATGATAGTGTATTGTATTCAGAATTTTTGCTAAATGAGTAGATTATAGCAGCTCTTGCCACAGCAGAGAAAATGGGTAACTATGTGAGATGACGGATATGTTAATTTGTTTCACTTCAGTAACCATTTTACTACATGGATGCATCTCATAACATTGTGTTGAGTACCTTAAATATACACGATAAAAGGTATTTTAAAAAATAATAACAACTGCAAGCTTGTCTTCTAAAAATACCTAAAATGTGTTCTTTATTTATACAGAGGGAAAATCTGGGAATATAGGTGGAAATTATATGAAGTGAAGTTTTGGTTCAAGTTCAATAAACTCGGTTGTCTAAAATTTTCAGATCATGAATAACAGTGATATTCTGGAGCCGACTTGTACTTGTTCATGAAAGAGGATTGGTTAAATTTTAAGGAATCTAGCAAGCAGACTGACATCAGTTTGATAGCTTGAAATTGACCATGGTGGGAGAATTTACATCATGGAAATTGTCAAGTGCTACAAACCGAACTCCCCATCCCAACCTGCAGCATAATAAAAACATATAGTATAGAAAGATAATGTACAGAACTGAATCAGACCAGGTATCTAAGGGAGTGGTCCAGACTGTGGCAAACTGGAGAGCCCTGTGTAAGGGAATCTCCTCAGCTCTAGCCACATTTCCATGTGGGAAATGTTTTTCAAACTCACAGCTTTATGGGGGAAATCCAGAAATTTGGATTTTTTAATGTGAAATTCTCTCAATTTTAAAACACCTTTAGAGAAAAGAAAAAAGATGATCTTAGGCTGAATAGAGGCTGTGGGCCACCAATTTTCAATTCTTGCTAAAAAAAAAAAAAGGTGAGTTCCTTTTATCTGACTATGTCAAGTAGGGGATGAGTGTTATCTTGTTGGGCATGGTGTAGCGAGGCTTCTTGCTTTGAACAGGGGATTCACTGAATAATCTATAGTGCCTTTCCTACTCAAAACTCTCGTGACTTTATGATTCTATACTTCCTTTCTCTGAAATGCCTTTTTATTATTCGGGGCATCAATCATGTACAGCCCTGTGATACCTCATTGTAGTTGTGGTGAACTCTGCTTTGTCTCCAGCATCAAGGGATACTGAGAACTGTGTTTTGGGAAGTTTGGAGGCTTCTGATTTCATAGACTTGTAGAATGTCAGGGAGGGTAGACACTTGATAAATCAACCAGCCTAAGGATTTTTAATACAGAAAGCATGACTAAGCCTGGATGGTGGTTGTGAAACCACCGAAAAAGATCCATAGATTTCATCTATTATTTAAGTGCCCATAATCAAAAAATGGGTGAGCACCATTAATACATAAGGCATTTCCAGTCTTTTAACAAAGATTTATCGAGTACTGGCTATATGCCAGATTCTATGGTTAACAACAGTGAGCAAACAAAGGAGACACCTTTGTCTCTCTTCAAGTGCTTAGAGTCACAGAAGAGATGAAACACAATGAAACAAGCAATTACGATAAAGCATGGATATTCCTGTAACAAAACAAGAGCAGAGGGTTGGTAAACTTATAAACTGGTTACCCGTCCTAGTCTGGAGGGGTGGGCTGAGGCATTGTCAGAATGGAATATTGGAAGATGTGACATTTAAGTTAGTATCTGGAGGGTAAGTAGTAATTAGCCAGTTGAATGAGTGATTATCCCTTAAAATAGGTAAGAACCATGGAGTATATTCAGCACTTTTATTTAACACAGGAAGAAATTAAGACCTGAAGACCTACAAAATCTTTTATTATTATTTTTTCAGTTAATTGCTTTATTCTGATGCCTTTTCTCAAAGCTCTTTGTTGTTGTTGTTTTTTTAATTTAATTTAATTTTATTTCTCAAAATAAATTGCGCTTGATTTTCATGCCACTTTTCCCGTTAAGTGACTGGAATAAAGCAAATACTGAAGAAATGTTCGATACATGAATATGAGTGAGTAAACCAATAATGAAAAGAAAGACCCCTCATTGTGCAGCACTGACAGAGCTTGCTGTCCTCTCACCTGGGGTTTAGCCACCCATGTTGGAAGCTGGGAATGTAGAATCCCCCCATCATGAGCAGAATCCATTAATCGACCCAACGAGGCCACTTTTTCCATAGGTTGTAGCTTTGGCTGACTTGTCCTTGTCCTTTTCAAAGAAATGTTCGATACATGAATATGAGTGAGTAAACCAATAATGAAAACAAAGACCCCTCGTTGTGCAGCACTGACAGAGCTTGCTGTCCTCTCACCTGGGGTTTAGCCATCCATGTTGGAAGCTGGGAATGTAGAATCCCCCCATCATGAGCAGAATCCATTAATTGACCCAACGAGGCCACTTTTTCCATAGGTTGTAGCTTTGGCTGACTTGTCCTTGTCCTTTTCCTGCTGGACTTGTTCCTGCTTCTACACGCAGGCCTGCTCTTCATCCATCACACACACGAGCGAGGTGTACAGAACTTAGTGGCCCTCACTGTCAGGGCCCCAAATATCCTGCCATTTCTCTGTATGACTAGTTCCTGGAAACATTATTTGCATAACCCCAAATTCTAATGGATTTATTGGCTAAGCATTCTTGCTCACACCTCATGGCATATTTCAGATCAAATCTTTACAGCCTTGCTTTGTAAAAATGCAGTAACTGAAATATTCACTCTTTAGGTCTTTCTTCTTCCTCATGACACTCACTACACGATAGTTTTACCCCAAAACTCTGAGGTACCCACTTTTAAGGAAATGAATATTAATATTTGCAATTGTATGCTTAATAAATCTTTTTCGGTCATCTCTGAGATATTTGAGAACCAAGGTCTGAAGATTCTAAAAAAAGACTCTAGACGCCTACCTGCAAGGCTTGCTAAATGTTGGCCAAAACCTTGATTAGGATGTTTATATAACTTATCCTAACTGGGACAATTCTGAGAGTGGAAGGGGCACTATTAATAATCACACTGGGCCAAGAGGTATAAACCAGAATATACTGTTAGTTTACCCTTAACTCAACATTCACTACTAGCCAAAATGAAATATAAAGATAGGAGAAGAGTATTGTTAGCTCTCTCAAGCTAAATGAGGAGGAATCTAAGAGTGATCAGGATATTTTTTTCTTACCACCTGAGTGACTGTTGAGATAAGGAAATTCACAGGCTGTAGTTGAATGATATCCACCCTCCACCAAAAAATATGTCCATTTCCTAACTCCCAGAACTGGTTAATGTGACCTTATTTGGATAAAGGGTCTTTGCAAATGAGATCATCCTGGATCACTCATGTGGGTCCAAAACCTAACGACAAATTTCCTTATGAGAAGAGGAGAAGATACAGACACAGAGGAGAAGTCCATGTGGAGATAAAGGCAGAGATTGGAATGATGCAGCCATAAGCCAAGAAATGCCTGGGGCCACCAGAAGCTGAAAGAGGATGGATTCTCCCCTAGAGTCTTTGGAGGGAGTATGGTCCTGCTGATGCTTGATTTTAGATTTCTGCTTCCAGAAATGTAAAAGAATAAGTTTTAAACTGCTAAGTTTGTGGTAATTTGTTATGCCAGACCTAGAAAAGGAACATACAGGCCTATCCTAAATGGAGCACAAGAGAATTCTTGGAAGGTGATTGTTTCTTGAGGTTTGAAATTACAGAGCCTTGTGCCTGCCACCTGCAATGTCAAGGTGAGGAGAAAAGGCTATAGGTAGAGCCAGTTGCACTTCATAGAGAACAGGACAAGCATACTTCTTTGAACGAAGTAAACACCTCTGAGGGAAACCAGTTTAGACCTCTAATGAAAGGGCTATTCCAAAGAAGACTGATTTCAAAGATAAAGCCACCTCTGGCATGTACTGCTAGGGCAGAGCTGAGGAAATGCATTAGTTACCTACTGCTGTGTAACAAATTATCCCCAAACTTAGCAGCATGAAACAACACATATTTAACATCTCACACAGTTTTTAAGGGTCAGGAATCTCAGAGAACCTCACCTAAATGATTCTGGCTCAGAGTCTCTTGTGAGGTTGTATTTAAGCTGTCAGCTGGGGCTACAGTCATCTGAAGGCTTGACTGGGGCTGTGCAATCTGTATCCAATCTTATTCACATGGCTCTTAGAAGGTGGCTTCAGTTCCTGACCATGTGTGTATCTTTATAGCATTGCTTACAATTGTTTACAGCATAGTAGCTCTCTTCTCCTGGAGCAAGTAATGGGAGAGAGAATCATCTCTCCTATATTCAATACCAATCCTGGTACAATGCTGGACTACACAGGTGTGAATACCAGGAGGTGGGAATTGTTGGGGACCATCTGGTGGGCTACCACAGGTAGAGTTGTAAGAGGGCAGAAAGAGTACATAGTAGCCCTCAGAGATTACTGTAGTCAGTGTAGTGTAATCTGAGATTGTGGTGGTCATGGGTGGCTTTCCAAAGAAACATGAAGGCATCACAAAAGAGAAAGAGCCATTGGACAGCTGATATGACAAATGACATTCAACAGCCAAGAGACAATTACAGATAGCACCTGCTAAGTAAAAGAAAATTTCCCCCTTCTCTCTTATTTTCTTTTTCTACCATCCCCTTTTCCTGAAGGTCGCAAGAGAGAAAGTAGTCAGAGGTAGTTAGAGAGAAACAAGGTCTCCCCCACCACAAAAAGGAAAAAGGCTGATAATGCCACTTGCTTCACTGCTAGTCAGTAGTCATGAGAGGAGGTAGAAACTGGTGAGAAAGTAAAACCTCTGAATTTGATGAGAAATAGAAGTTTTTGTTTATTTTGCTCACTTTATATTATGAGTAATTTTATCTGTATGCAAGAGTAGAGAGAATGGAATGATGAACCCAGCCTCAGCAACAGTCCGCATTTTGCTCCCCCTTTTTTCACGGGTGTGTTCCCTTTCCCCCCAGTGTCTTCATCTTCTCTCATCTCTTAGTCTTTCCTGATCAACATAGCCCAGAGGTCTTCTGCTCCTCTGAACTTCTGGTAAGTTTCAATAAAGCCCAGAGCCCAAACCCCAGGACCTCAAGATGGGATGCTTCTCTCTGCTCTCCTCCAGAGCCCCAGTTGATGCCATTATTGACAAAGCAGGTTCTAAGGAAGAGAAAGGAAGTGAGGAAAGACAGGGAAAGGTCAGAACACAGGAAAGCTGATTCAAAAGCAGCCTCCCTGGACTAAGGAGAGAGGGTTATTGGCAACTTGTGCTCAGGGCTGTTCAATGTGCAGAAGCTTCTCAAAGGCCAGAAAGGTTTTATATTTGACATGCCAACATAGATCAGAATAGGCGGTACAGTGAAAAGGACCTAGAACTAAAAGTCAAAAATGAGTGATTGTCCCAGATCTGCTTGTAATTTGAAATGTAACCTAGGTCAAATCACATCATATCTCTGGTCACAAGTGTCTTCTTTTGCAAAAATCAGTGGGAGGAATTAAAAGTCTAATTCCAAAATTCATCTAGAACAAAGTCTTTCAGGCTTTTTATCATCATCATCGTGATTATTATTAATATCATCACCCTAAGGAGTCCTTTTAATGTTTTTTAAAATTATCCCCCATAAAATATTAATACCACAGTTATGCAACATATCTGTTTATGTACTACATGTATATCTGTTGGTGCTTATGCATAAAAAAGAAAGACCTTTTCACCTCCCAAGAACTAATTTTCACTTTTCTGGGCTGATATCACCCCCATTATTGAGAATGCATGATCTAGAATTATAAAGGTAGAAAATACTTTGGAAAGAATACAGAACATGAAGAATTATAAAAGATCACTTCCCCAATCTAACATGCTAAAAATTAAATTAAGTCAAATTTTAAAATGTGTTGGTACAGCAATAGGCAGTGGTGCAGAAAAGCACCTTGAAATAGATTCATATATTTATGGAATATTTAGGAATTTATTATAATCATCTTGGCATTTCAAAATAAGTGAGCAAAAGAGGAACTATTGAAAAACTGATTTGGGGGAAATAGACATCCATGTGGAAAAAATAACTGGATTCCTGTACCATCTGCATAAATAAATCATAGATGGATCAAAGAGTTAACTCTATAAAGATTCCATAAAAGGTTTAGAAAAATACAGAAAATAAGTATTATATGCTTTCACTATTCTTTCATTGGAGCTTTTTTTCCCATAGTCACTTAAAAATTTATGTTATAGTTTCTTTTAAATTGTTCTAGTATTTTTAGTTCTCTGAGGCCTTTTTCTCCAGTGTGTTGTATATGCAGACATTTTCTTTCTCTCTCCTGGTAGTTTCTTTCTTCTTGTAGTTTGTAGTTTTTTAGTGTGAGCTCATCTTTGGCAGGATCGTACCCTGGCTTATGAAAGCAAACCTACAGAGTGTTTTTTCACCTGTTTCATCTGGACCTCCAGGGGCTTTCTACTCATCTATGTTAATTAATTCTTGTTTGGGGATCCTATACCAGGTGGGTAGCGTAAATTCATATCCAATAAACCTGCAGAGAAGAGGGGTTTCAGTTTCTCCCAGTAGACCTTTTCCTCTCCACTGAAAGTCTGCAGGAGACAGTGACGTTCACTTCCTTTCATATTAGAAGGTCTTCTAGGATTCTAGTTTTATAAAAAGCTCTCAGTTTCAGCCATCTGCCTCTCACAGAGGTCCTGAGGGCACAGAAGAACTCACACATGTCACCTAAGTGAGCCAGCATTTGGACACATGCTACATAGAGGGCTTCAACCACCAACTCGTGCTGGCTACTAAGACAGGCTGCTAGAAACCCTCCCAGCATGTGAAGTGACATGTGTCTCTCTGACTCCCCACCATCACTGCCACAGCCCCCCTCAGTCAGTAGAGAAACAGGACTGTCTGCAGGATGGGCTACAATGGGGAGTGAAGTGGAGGGGAAAGGTAGAGTTTTAAGGTGGACTATAGTGGGTTTGCTGGTGCATAAATTACATGTCCTTAAGGGGCTTAAAAAGGGGATCAGATGGAGCCATATGGTCTGAATGTTTATGTCCCTCCAAAATACTTATGTTGAAATCCTAACCTCCAAGGTATTAGGAGGTAGGATCTTTGGGAGGTGATTAGGTCATCAGAGTAGAACCCTCTTGATTGGAATTAGTCCTCTTATAAAAGAGGCCCCAGAGAACTAGTAGTCTCTTCTACCATGTGAGAACACAGCAAGGCACCATCTAGGAGCCAGAAAGCTGATCTGCCATGGTCTTGGCTTCCAAGGTCCAGAACTATGAGAAATAAATTTCTGTTGTTTATAAGCTACCCATTTTATGATATTTTGTTTAGCAGCCTGAATGGACTAAGACATGGGGTACGGTTGGAAAAAAATGAAACATTGTCATATTATAGCAGTCCAGGATATTCATTAAACTGATAACACAGCTATTTAAAAGATTGTGAAACTATTAAATAAAACGAAGGTCCATTTTCACTGGTTAGTGAAAAAAGCAAGTCATACAGCAACACAATACAATCACATTCATAGGAAAATGCAATTTTTAAAAACTATATATTTTCTATGGCTGGCTGCATAGCTCACTTAGGAGAGTACATTGCTGACATCAAGGGTTTGGCTCTCTGTACCAGCCAGCTGCCAAAGAACAAACAAGCTATGTGTTTCTACATACCTTTCCATCTATATGTCTTTCCATCTATTTATTTATCTATGTAAAGTGTAGCATGTCACTCACTAGCTCGGTGGCCTTGGGCAAATTGCTTAGCCTCTCTGTGCTTCAGGTCCTCCCCTCACCCCCATCGGTAAAAGAGGGACAATAATGGTAAAATCTTTATGAAATTTTCTGAAATGATCTAGATCAATGTTTTAGAATAGTGCCTGGTAGTGGTAAGAAATATAACTTTTGATATTATTATTCCCTCTAATGCATAGGGTAGCTAGAATATGTATGCATAAAATGTATTCATGAGTTACTTGTTTAATTTTGAAACATGAAAATAAAGTGGTTGCTCTGAAAGATAACCAGGTGTCCTTTCAATGATGACCTTCTGTGAATCTTCTAACACTCAGTGGCTTCTTTGCCTCTTATCATCCACTCTTGCTTTGTAATCCTGTACCATGAGCTATCTTTCTATGTGAGTTTTGTCTTTCCAAGTAAACTATCAGCTATTTCAACGCCAGCACCATCTCACACTTCTATTTGTGACCCCACCATGATAAATGCAATGTGGAAAATACAGACAATGTTTACCTCATCTCTTACAGCCAGAGATGCAGAATATACCAGGTCTTTTTAAGCTCAGCTTAGGCATTAAGTCCTCCAGGCTTCCTTGAACACGCTTGCTACCCTGATTCATCATTAGAGTCTCCATCACAAACAATCTAGCTTTTAAGTCTCGTAACAGCAATAATAGTAACAGTTAACATTTAGATATTTCCTACCTGTATCAACAATGTTCTCATTAGCTGTTCCCAAACTTTTTTGTTTTGGTGCCCTTTACATTCTTACTTGAGGACACCAAAGAGCTTTTGTTTATGTGCATTATTTCTATCAATATTTATGATGTTAAAAGTTAAAACTGAAAAACTTTCAAAATATTCATTAATTCATTTAAAAATAATGATTCAAATAAATCAGATAAAAAAATTTCAGATAAAATAATGATAAACATGCTCACATAGATTTTTTAATGAAAATAATGTATTTTTCAAAACAAAAAAATTGTGAGAAGAATGATTTTGTTTTACATTTTCATAAATTGTTTTAGGGTCTGGCTTAATAGAAGACATCTGGATTCTCCCATCTTCTTCTAGTCATTTTGTTGAGATATCACATGTCAGGTGACCTCTGGAAAACTCCACTGTACACTCAGGAAAGAATGAGAGGGAAAGGGCATGTAACATCTTAGTATGAAAAGGAACAAAGAGTGAAAATAGTAAATAATTTCTTCACATTATTAAGAAAATAATTTTGATCTTGCAGAACCCCTAAAAGGATCTCAGGGACCTCAGAGGTCCCCAGACCACACTTTGAGATCATACTTTGAGAACAGCTATTTTAATTTATCCTCAAAAAGGTGCTGTGAAGTAAATAATATTATTTCCCTTTCACAGATGAGGAAATTAATGACCAGAGTGGTAAGGAAAACTGCCTAATGTTACACAGTTCGTAAGTGGAAGAGCCAAGAACAAAAATTCAGACCCTTAACCATTATGCTAAACTGCTTTTACAGCAGCCTGCACTTACCTTCATGTCCTGTCATATCGACTCCACGGAGGCCCATGACTGCCCTTGTCTATCTCATCTACTTGATTATTATCTAGCTATCTATCAATCAATCAGTTTGTTTATCTACCTACCTATCTGCCTACCATCTATCTGCTGGAGATGATATTACATCGACCATTTATCATTTGGAGTGATCATTTGTAATTCATCTTTGTATTTCTATTCCTGAAAGTGTCTGGTAATGTAATTTGGGTAAATGGATGAGTAAATGTGTGGGATTTTTGTTTACACCGATACGAGTAACATTAGGACTGAAAAAAATAACTTCTTCAATGGCTGCTTCGACCACTAGTACAGCCACTAGTACATAACTATGTGATCCACAATTCCTTGCTTAGAGCCAGGAGTAGATGCAGGCAGGGCATTCTTTGGAATAGATTGTAGAGTAAGTGGTGTCAGAAGTGCAATCAGAGAAAGCAGAGATACAAGGCTATTTCAGCACTCTGCCCATGATTTAGAAGTGTATCAGTAAATTCAAAGTCCACGTTCTCAGCAAAACACCACATACTCTTCCAGTGTGAAGCTCACGTCAAATGCTCTAAATTATACATTGTCATATGCTTGGAAGGTTTGTTCTCAGCCTTTCAGTTCAATCACATAAATATCCATGGGTCTTTGTACACTCAGTTGTGAACATCAATTATTTAATAGACCAGGAACATGAGAAGTAGGAAAGAAAATATATCCAACATATTCATGTATCCAACAATATTTCATTATGGTCAACCTCATTCAGATGCTGGTGTTAGGCAACAGGCACTTGGTTTATGACTTTATAGTGAGCTGATTGTTGAAAGTGGTACTTTATCCTCCACCAATATGGGGATTTGATGTGACCCACAGGGTGAAACATGGGACGCTATGGGCTGGGGTTTTAATCAGGAGAACCATGGTATAACTAGGCCATTGCAACTTGACACTCAAATTTAAAGTTCTAAAAAAGAAACTTGTAATTAATTGTGAGTGTGTAAAATGGAAAGACAGGATGAGGAAGAAGTGGAGAAAAGGGAACATTTCTGTGCTTACCTTAAATCAAACCTTACTAAATAATTTACCTTTCCTGATTATGCTCAAAGAATGCCCTGATTTCGAACAGTCAGGTTCTTATCCTCACTGCCAGGACCCTGAGCCATTTCTCTTTTCTCCCTTTGATTTTGACCTGCAGGTACTCCAGAGTCCATTGTAGTTTCATTGTTCTTAAAGTTGTCCTTTTGACAAGGAAGGAGCCAAAAGGCAATAAACCTTGGGTCAAGAAAGGAGTGTCAGTCAACCTCAGAGGATCTAACATGTCCAAAAGGTGTTGTATCTTACTCATGACTTAATCTTTTTAACCTATAAAATCTTGGACAATCCCAGGACAGAACAGAAGCCATCAAGGAAAACTGTCACTCTTTTTCCAAGAGAAAATGCCTTTCTGTCAGAGCACGTTGCCTCCCGTGGCACCTAGAGCCAGATGACTCTGTTACATTTGCATCACCTGTATCTCCTGATCTATAAAACACAAGAGGATTGCCATAGTCTACTATGGATAAGCAGAAAATCCTCCAACTAGAGAAAAAATAGTGGCACCTCCAATGACCACTTGGGAAAAATGCAATTCATAAAGAAAAAGCTGGAGAGTAACCTGATGACGAATATGATGAATTGAATGAATGAATTAAAAATAAATGGCTCGAAAAGCATTATCTGATAAGAAAGTGCTATTAGATGCTAAGCATTAATAAGGAAAAAAATTAGGTAAATGACTTCTAACTATTTTATGATGGTAACTCACTCCAATTTAGATAATCCCAGGAGAAATGATAATGAGTAGATGTTTTTCAAGGAAATGTCCATTTAATAAAAATGTAAATTATTTGTTTTACCTTCTTCTAAGATAAGGGACATACAGTAATATTTTCCAGAACAGTTTTGCTCTGAGCAATGTTTTTTGGAACAGAGATTGTGTATGATGAATAATATGACCTTTTATACTCTATTATCTGCCTCATTTGAAGTTCAACAGATGTATTACCACAACTAAATATTTCCAGCTAAAATACCAATTCTGGGAAAAAATTATCATATTCATTGTGAAACCTTCCCACTCTCTAATCTCTATTGTCTGGAAAGGTCTGAGCATCCTGTGTTTCTAATGTGACCCAGAGTTTTGAGCCATTGGACCCACTTCCAAAGGTATGCAGGACTTCAGGAGACTGCTCATGGCCTTCTGCTTGAGTGATGTGCCCAGACGCAACCCACACATACATCCCATCCTGACTTCTGATTATTTATCTACTCTTTCATTTTTAACCTCTCCTCTCACTTTGGACTTAATGCTTCTCAGGGCTTTTTTAATCATGATCTCGGTGCTGTGTCCCCTCAGTGAGTCCATGAAGATGCTTAAGTATATGAAAAAAAAAAGACTGGCTGATTTTAGTGAAAAAATTATATTGACTAGCTCACAGCATCCGTGGGAAATTTGAAGGCATTGAGGCTATGCAGTGAAGTCTAATGTCTAAAATCATTGTGCAAAACTAGCCTTGTGGGAACAATTCTACTGCTCCCATCAGGCAGTAGCTGCTACTGCTTGCACTAGCAACATCACTGGCACTGGACACAGGATGCTTCTGCTAGAGGTCTATGTGGTTGAGTCTATGCATAATTTTTATCATTGCCACCAAAGCTATTTCACATCACCAATTTAGGAAGCATCAGGGTGGCAGGACAAAGAGGCTTCTGAAAATCATAAAGATGGGTCTTCCTCACCACTCAGTTATTGAATTTCACCAAGTTTAGCATGGCTATTCCCACTACTAAGTGCCCAATTTACCAAAAGAAGAAGCTGACATTGTCCCGGTATGGCACTGTTTCTCAAAGAGAGACAGTGGACCTCTATTAGTGGTTTAATTTATATTGGACACTTTCCATTATTAAAAGGGGCAACTAACACAAATTCCAGGTGTCATATCTTACCTGCCCACTGAACTTCTAGTATGTAACCATTTTGGGGCTTTGAGAATGTCTTATCCATCATCATGATATTCCACACAAGTACCAGGGGACACGTTTTATCCTGCAAGAAGCATGAAAGTTGGATAATGCCTACAAAATTTACTGGTCTTACAATTTGCCCCAATACTTACAAGTGGCTGATTTGATAGAACAGGGAAATGGCTACTGTTTAAGGCTCAGATAAGGCCCATACCAGGAGGCAATGCCCAGTGAGGTTGGGCTGCTATCTCATAGGATCTAATTATGCTCTAAATCAACAGCTGGTGTATAGAACAGGTCTTCACACAACGAGAAAATACAGGTCAAAGAACAAGCAGGTGTTGGTAGAAGTGGCCTTTCTCAGTGTTACTCCTACTGATCCACTTGAGGAAATTTTGTTCCCACCCCAGGCCCTTGGGTTTAGTGGGCTTAGAGACCTTAGTACTTAAGGAAAGAATGGATTCATCAAAAAACACATTTATTGCACTGATGAATTGAAAGCTCAGATTCTCCCCTAGCCATTTTTAGTTCCTCATTCTGCAAACCAGCGGACAAAGAAGGGTTTCATTATTCTGGGCTAAGGTAACTGATCCCATTTATGAGGAAGAAAGTAAGTTTCTGAGATACAACGGGGGGAAAGGAAGACTTTGTCTGAAACTCAGAGGATTCTCTAGGGCAACTGCAAATACTCCCTCACCCAATAGTCCTGGTGAATGAAAACCTACAATCAACCAATAAAGACAAGACCACAAAGAATTCAAATATTATAAGAATGAAGGTTTTGATTGCCCCAAAGGGTAAAGAACTTGTCCACCCATGTACTGGCAGAGGGTAAGGAGGCCATAGAATGGATGGTGAAAGAAGACTGGTATGATTACCAGTCCCAGTGACCAGCTATAGAAGGAGAACTCTGGAGCTGGGTTTGTTGCCTTGTATGAAGAACACCAGTGGTGGCTGACATCCTAGGTTCAGGCAAGACTGGCTGATCTGACATCAACCTGTGATGTTATGGTAGCTTACTGGGTCTTGTGCGTTCCCTGTATTGAGAATATGTCCATTTTATATGTCCATTTTTATGTCCAAATTTAGGGCAAGAGTATATATTGAGGGGTAAACCGTTTACTTCATTAGGACCTACTCTTCACCCTTTCCACTCTGCTCTGTGCCCTGGGGGAGGCTGACCTGCCTGGACTATATGAGTGAACTCCTGTCCTCAGGCTTCAGGTTGACTTTGGCCAACAGGTAGTCCTGGCAGAACAGTGGGAACTAAGGCCAGGGTATATGCTCTCCCATCTCCTTCCCTGCAGGGTTGCCTCAGGTTGGTTATGTCTCCTCACTAAAAGCCCTAGCTCCTGTCGGCAACCATCGCCTCATAGATTTCTCCTTCCAGTTCTGGCACCTGCTCCTTCGGTTCCAGAAATGGCAACTACTTCCCACTCTTTTGCTAGCTCCAGAATATTTTTCACTCTTCCTTGGGAATTTCCCTAAACTCTGCAAGATTTCTTTTATTAAACTCTACAGTATTATACTACTGGTGTGTGCCATTTGCTTTTTTCCAGAATATTGACAGATATAAGAGATAAAACTTACATCATCTTTAGTATGAGCTAGGATCTTTATAAATGTTAAATGCTTTATAAATGTTAACCTTTATAATAACTCTGCAAGATACTATCATCACCCCCATTACACAGATGAGAAAACTGAGGCACAGAAAGTTAAGAAACTAGTTTTCATTCTGTCTCCCATTTTTTTTCTTGTCAGTTTCTCTTTTTATCCTATTTCCCTTCCTTTCTTCTACCAATTAATCACAGTTCTGCTGCTAAGTGATGTAAGAGGCTTCAGCTTCTATAACATAATCAACATATCAAACCAACCAGTCCTTTCATTAGGATTTTATTTGGAGAGATCTTTTTGTCATTATATAGCTTTTCTGCTGGGACGACAGTAATCAATTATAGTGTTGGAATTCTGTTTCTTCTTCATAGAATTTTTCTTTAAAGGTGAAGAACCTCTGCATTTTATTACCCGAATCCCCACAGTGGCAGCAAAACCATGGAAGCCCTGGTTAAGAGAGATTTATGGATTATCTGAATGACTTCATCTGGTTTTCTAGAATGACTTTTTTCTCTAGATTAGTTTTAAAGTCACAACATACAATTCATACATACATACAATCAATTCATACATACAAATACAATAATGAATCAGTTCACACATACATACAGTCAATGAACCAAGGAAACAAGGGCAACGAGAGAGAAGATGTGGATAATTGCAAATCAGCTACATCAGTCAGGAATTTTAGTTGCAAGGGGCAGAAACACAACTCAAAATAACTTAAGCAAAAGTTGAAGTTACTGACTTATATAACTGGCAAGAGAACGGATGAACAAGCATGTCTGCACTCAGAGCCTCAGTTGATGTCACCAGGTTGTCCTCTGCCCTGTGGCTCTGCTACTTGCAGTGCTGGCCTCAGGCTCTCCTAATGAGGACTGGCTTTGTATGTGTAACACAGATACTGGGGGGAGAGTGGCTACAGTGAGCTTTAGCCTTACATCATCCCAGAGAGAAAAGGAAAGCTTTAATTTTCCTAGCTTTGATCCCAGAAATCTTAGGGAAGAACTGATTGGTTTGGCTTAGGTCACATGCTCATCCCTGGGCTTACTACTATGTTCAGGGGGAAGTTAATTTTGATTGGCCAAACATGGATCACACTCCTCTCTATCTGTAATAAAGGAGTGGGACAGAAAAATTGGAAGCCTCTCTAAAACGATCTACGGTAGGCTAGTAGTGGTGATCTGAAAGATGCAGAACACAGTTCCAGAAGACAGGGAGCAATAGATACAGACGCAATGAAAAATGAGATGTTGACTGAGCAGTGTGCTGGTAAATGTTTAACCACCACCTCCTCCCTCACAAAACAAGCCCTCACTTGCAGCATTTGCCAATTTCTGTAGAGTGGACACTCCTACTATGGCCAATTTCAAGCAACCCATATGATATCACTAAGTGCAGAATTGGGAAGATACATACAGAACACATCATTTTATAGTTTTCCCCCCATCCAGATTCAAAAGAAATAAATAACCTCAAGGGCATAAGTAATAGCAACATGCAGTAAAATGATTGGAGGTAATGCATTTGAGTATTTATTACTTTTGTTTTTAATATAATTTATTTAATTGCAAGTTTATATCATTTACTTTTTAATAATGGCTATGTCTAACAACTGGCTCACAAATAAATGCCCTGAAAATTTAGTAAGTGGCCATACAAGCTTTTTCTAGCATTCTACATAGATTAAAACAAAACTAGTCTAAATATGATGTAACATTAATCAAAATGACCACACGGAGGCACCCACAGTGGGAGGAAGGAATCAGCACCTCTTTTCTAAATGGGTTCAGGTGACTGAAATATCAGGTACATGACAGATCCTGCTTCCTGCTCATGCCCACTCTGGAAGAGTCTGGATCTGCAACCTTATCCCTGCCTACCTTGGGACACATGGTACTGAAAATGCAGGAGCATATCATAGAGTCACGTGGTGGAAGGAGGAGAGAACCTGGCTACAAAACACAAATCTGCTTCTACTGCCTCTTTCCTCCTTCAAAACTCAGCCCCAAATTTGCTCAGTTACATGGTCTATTACATTCTATTTCAGTGAACACACAGAAAAGACACTCCACTCTGAGATAACCCTAAATTTCCTTCCTCCCTCCATTCTTTCCTCCCTCCCTCCTTCCCTCATTCCTTCCAGACTTACTGAAAGCCACCTATGTGTCTAGCTGTGTCAGAGATGGAGTCTGACTGCACTGTATAAATATAAAATGCCACCCTAACAGACCTAATGAATATATATACATATATTTGTCATACAATACATCTGAAAATGATGCTATTATTAACAGTAATATGGGTCCTATAATTCTCACCATCTGTAGGATATGTATTTCTTATTGCACAGATGGTTTATCTTGAATTATCCATGAATTTCCTTTGAAGCAAGAGGAGTTGCTTTCCTATTTTGGGTGGTATGTGCTGAATTTTTAAATTCTTTCCCCAGAAATTATTACATATTGGCAAAGACATCTGGTCACTTACCTGGCAAATATAGGACTCCGCGTGAAGTCCACCCCAATGCATGACCACATATGCCAGATTTGCTGAAATAGGTCCTGCAAAGCCATGAAACAGCTGCTGAGCTGCTCTAATCCTCCCACTTCCTTTGTGTTCTAACTTCCTCCACTTCTTAGTTATACAAAAGTCACTTTCTTCTCTGGCCTCACAACAGCCTAAATGCATGTATGCATGCTGTCTTGTTTGCTTGCTTTATTTATTTATAAATAAGCATAGTGATTTTTTTCTTTTTTTACTTCTTTTACATGATGTTCTCAAATAGTTTCCTGGCCTGAAGTTTATTCCAATTTCAATAGTCATTTTCCTGCCATTCATTCTTAGTCCTGATTTCTGAATAGACCAATGAAAAAGCAGTTAATTCTCAGTTCTGGCTTACCCTGTTGAGCCCAACATGCACTAATAAAGTTGTTACCCTAACAGATAATCAATCACAGGCCAGTTTTGATTATCTGTGTTTTTGTTTTACTGTTAGATTCTTAGAAGATAAGGGAATTGCAAGGCTGTCTCAAAATTTGCCCCAAAAGAGAAGCATTTTTAGGTTGAGTACACCTAAACCAATTGTTATCCTGAACTAGTTGAGAATTCCCAACTTTTGTAGATGCCCACGTCAGTTTGGGGTGCTATAATAAAATACCACAAACTGGGTGGCTTATAAACAACAGAAATTTATTTTTCAGAATTCTGTAGACTGGGAAGTCCAAGATCAAGGCACTGTCAGATTCAGTGTCTGGTGAGGGTCAACTTTCTGACTCATAGATGGTGCCTTCTTGCTGTGTCTTCACATGGCAAGCAGGGCAAGGGGTCTCCCTTCAGTCTCTTTTAAAAGGGTACAATTCCCATTTATGAGGGCTCTGCCCTCATGACCTAACCATTTCCCAAAGGCCGCATCTCCTTATACCATCACCTTGGGTGTTAGGATTTCAACATATAAATTTGGAAAGGGACACAATCATTCAGACCATAGCACTAAGAAAATTAGAATAGCAAAATACCCAAACTCCTCAAGATTCAGATCCCAAACCCTAGATGCCCCAGGTCTCCATGATAAGAGAGAGGTCTGGGGCCTGAGCACTGCACCAGGGCCAAAAGCCATGCTTTTTAAAGTGAATAGAAATTATTTTTTTGTATTAATATATATGCTTTTATTTTATAATAAAAATTTTTATTTTATTTTATAATAATATGCTTTTATTTCATGCTTACCTTCACAGAAGTTAGGAAATAGAGAGAAACAAGTTTAATTGGGTAAAACCAAAAGGTACATTCATTATCAAGGAATAAATCCCCTGAATATCAAGCTGAACCTCTAAGGTCCATCATACAATCAATATATCTCTACTTTTTCTGCCTTTTATATTTTCAGTTTACAGTAGCTATAAATATACCGGTGAGTGAAATTTACTGGAGTATAATAACCAGCTGGCGTTTCTGACCAGAAGCTGAACTGTGCAACCTCGTCCTTCTCCACTGTCATCAACTCAGATAACATGGTGAGCCTCAGTTATTAGTCCCCAAATGACATTTAATTATAGTTCTAATTGGAAGTCTCATGGCTATGCTTCTCAGTTGAGCTATACTCAGTGACGTCTTTGTAAAATGATTCTGGGTAAGACATAATCCACTAAGCAATTGAAGAATAACCTATTCGAGCTATCTCTGTGGGTAACAGAAATTGCTTAGCTTATATTTCTTTTTCTTAACCCTTTCCCTTCAAAATTAGTAAACAACTGAACTATGTTCAACACTATAGAACCCAAATTGTAAAAAAAAAAAAAAAATCACCTGCTAAAAGGTGTTTTCTATAGAAATAGTCAAGTGTGCACCCAGCATATTCACAAGAAAATATTGCTGTTTTTTCTAAATCCCGTTTCGGATTCTATCAAGAAGCAAGAGTAAAGAGTCTGACAAATGGTTATTAAGAATGTCAAGAGAATTTGGGGATGTTATTTATTATTGCTCATCATATTATAGCTTACTTTAAGGTCATGGTAACCATTCTTTATTCTTTTTTTTTTTTTCTTCTAATGGAATTGTTCCTATGCAATTGTTTTGTAAAATCCACATTCCCTGCTCTTTTAAATGAAAGTTTGTAATACAAAAATTGACCACTAGGGTTTTGTTTTCCATTTCACATTTCAACTTTAGGAACACCCAGTTCTTCATAGATGATGATATATTTTCTAATAGATTTTTCTCTATAAGCTCCATGGAAGAAAAGAAAAAAAAAAAGGACTTTGTCTTTTTTACCAATGAATTCCTACCATCTCACATGGGTTAGTAGCCACTCAAATACTTGCTCAATGACATTTGACTACATACACAAAGATTTGATATTTTGTAACTAAGTTGACCTGTTATATATTTATTTATGATTTCATAGCCATCAGGATAATTGGAGCCATTTTTAAAATCATTTCTTATTTATACATTACTTTTTTTCATTAACTATGGATTTTAAGATTAAAAAGTCAAATGGAATCTATAAAATGATTCTACTTAAAATATTGTAAAAGAAATAAAGTGGTTTCCTTGATGGAGAGTTGTCCCTTAAAAGAATGAGCTTTCACATTAAATAAGAAAATTTTGTACCTGTAGGTTATCTTTTACCTTTACTCTTTATAGAACATTCACAAAATTACTTTCAACACTTACTCTGAAGATGGGCAAGTCTCAGTTTCCTCAATCTATAAAATGGGGTAATAGTCATTCCTATTCCACAGCATCATTGGAAGGACAGCGTGAAATCAGGCATCCAGTGCTTTCTGCCTGTGCCCAGCACATTGTAAGAGTTCCCCACAAAGCAGATATGATTTTGTGTGTTTCTCTCTTACTCCCTGCCCTGAAACCCTAACTTCCATGACACAAGAGTGATCAACGACTGTGGCAAATAATGCTGTCCCAGGGGTAAATGAAAGTGCTTCCCTTGTATCCCTGGTTGGAGATAGGAACAGCAGATGGTCTGCTGTGAAACAGAAAGTGAATGATCTCAAATCAAGAGAGAAAGGTTTCATTTTACCTGCAGCAATACCTAGACAATTTCATGTACGTTGAAAGCGTGCAGTTTCTATGAAATCTGCAAGTAGCTATTTTTTTTTAACTGATAAAAAGAATCTGGAGGCCTGATTAGCCCAGGTATTCGGGACTATTGCAATGACACAGTTTGCTCTTGTTGACTCGACCCCTGCACCTGCTGTCTTTCATTCATGATTTGGGCAGCATCTACCCATAGAGACTGCAGTATCTAACTTCCCACCCTGACAATTTTGCTGACAGTTTACAAAGCCAAGCAGCCCAGAGGAGCAAAACGGAAAAGATTATTTGAAATCTGCTCCTGTGATCAGTAGAGACTTCACAAGAGGAAGGGCATTGTGTCCTTTTCCAATCCCATGTAAACATTCAGGCAGGTACATACAAGAAGGATGGTAATTGCTTCATGCCCTTGTCAGATCCCTGTTGTCTCTGCTTCTGATCACTTTGGTCTTTTAGCTTAAGAAAAATGAGGCTTTATACTTTCCCTGTAACTAAGGAAAGTGAATCAGTGTTCTTGAAGGACCAAGTAAAAATGTGATTAAATTTTAACCAAGAGGTTTCATGGAATAAACCAAAAAAAAAAAAGTAATTTACGATAGAAATGTCATTAGGTCCTAAGAGGACTACTGCTATGTGTTCTGCAAGAATGTTCATCATGTTGCCCAAATTATAACCTATTTTTTGTCAAATCAACAATTAGACAAATAGTTGAACTCCTCTTGCTATTAATTTGAATTAAATAATCAACCATTTGTCATATGGTTATTTCTCCCTTCTAAGTGAATGCCGTCTTAGAGACCTGGTTACACATCAGAGGTCAGAAAATGGTACTGATCCTATTCTCAGTTTTCATTTTTCTTGGTTAAGGAGGCAGTAGAGGGTAGTGCAAAGCTTGGGAGTTGAGCTCACACACTGGGTTTAAGATCCATGTCCACTTAAAAATAGGTGCTTTTAAGTATGTTACTTAAACTCACTAGGTCTCTGAGTTCTTCATTTGTAAAATGAAAATGATCACTGACTTTACTACCAACACCCAAGATTGTTGTGAAGGTAAAAGTAGCATATAAAACTAGATTCGAAAGTAGAAAGCCATTGGCTATTGCTGTTGTTGTGAAAAGCGAAATTATTTTCCTTAAGTAAAATGCAACTATTCAAATAAGTATTTACTGAGCAACTTTTAATAATAGACAGTCTTTAGGGCCAGCCCGGTGGCGCACTGCGCTAGTGCGCCGCTTGGGAAGCGCGGAGGCGCTCCCGCCGAGGGTTCGGTTCCCACATACAGACCGGTTCCCACTCACTGGCTGAGCGAGGCGCGGGGGCAACACCGAGGGTTGAGATCCCGTTGCCAGTCCTGGTCCGGTACGGGGGCGACACTGAGGGTTGCGATCCATTGCCGGACACGGAAAAAGACAAAAAATAATAATAATAATAATAAACAGTCTTTGAACTCAGAGAAATATGAGTATGAATCTCAGTTTTGTCATTTACTAGCTGAATGATGCTAGGATGGTAATCTCGGATCTCTGAGCCTCAGCTTTCCCATCTGTGAAGTAGAGCAATAATAGTGACCCCATTGGGCTTGGGGATTCAATGGCACCACATGTATCAAGTATCTGGCCTAAAGTCAGTTCCCTTTGCCTGTTAATTAAATGACACTGGTATGGGCATGTGTTGCTTTGTGTTGCTTCTCCCCCCACGGATTTGTCACCCCTCTTCCCCTGGGTGACGGAGATGAAAGGATTACTCAAAGCCTATCTCTTCCAAGTAGTGAGAGGCCCCGAAGTGGTTAATCTCCTGCCAGAACCCTCAAGCGAGAGGGATTCCTTCCTTGGGAAATTAACACTGAATTGGGGTTCTCTTCCAGCACTTATTTTCCAGACCAGGAAGTTACAGGAAGATAACAAAGGAGGGGTTACAGTTTAACCATATAGGCTGGTAACTTTCAGGGAAACAAGCCAGATGACATTCCAGTAAGGAAATTAAGTGGTCTTATCAACACAAGCTTGATCTTAGCAAACATTCCTTCTTATAGCAATTTCTTAGTATCTTTACATAACAATCAGTAACTAGTCTGTCTTTGAGCCAGCAACCTGCTGCGCCACAATTCTTACCTTGCAACAGAGACTTATAGCCTGAGGAAAATATCCTGTTCTTGCAAGGTCAATATTTGAAACTGCAAGGCTTTGGAAAACCAGGCCCTGTGAAGTACATATGCTTTATAGTATATTCCACAGGCACATAAGACAATGTTAACAATACAAAGATTAGTTATTTGATAAATGTGAAAAAAGCAATAACAGTTTTCCCCATCTAGCCCCTGAAATGCTATATTTCTCCTTGCACCTGCCCCTCCCTCCTACACTAAATGCTTACTTCTCATCCTGGGCAATCACAACTGAACCAAAATCTAAGCTATCTGGCCATAAAGTGGACCAGCATGAGCTAGTTAGGGCATTTTTTAAGAGTCTGAAATGATTCACAAGCACTAAGGTAATATTTGACCTGGCTGAGAAGCTGAACTCTATTAGAAATTACAGGACATAAATAGACATTTAAGCATCGTAAGGATAGGTATGTTTATTCTAGTAGATGTTACTGACTCTTTGTTATAAGATGTCATGGGAACAAACTCTGTCTCTTTGTATTTGGACATCATCCCCTGTTTATATATTTTCAGGCTTTAGAAACAGAAAGGATTTTTATCTTGCTTTGCTCTCTAATATCTTGATCCAGACACTGCATCAGTGCTGGTCCCCAAATTCAATTTCTGAGTTCATTCACATTTAGTCCTAATAAATTTAGCTAATTAGATTACTTGTAATGTTTTTAAATGACAGGCTAAAGCAATTTGCTTAATTCTAAATTTGATTATTTTTCTTTTTATTTAGAAGCAAATTGTGGAAAACTTATCATGTTAGTGCTTTTGGGGGTTAACCATTAATGTAATTAAATCAATTGACTTTTAGATACTTCTCTTATTGGTATGCAACAAATGAGGCCTTGTTGGCACAGAAAAGCTTGGCCTCATCTAAGTGGACTATCATTAGGGACCGGGTTCTCAAAACTTCTTGCCAATCTTGAATGATCTCAGTAAGTCTTGCTGGTGTTTATGAAACATTCTGAACACTCTCTTTCTCTCTCTCTTTTTTTTAAAATTCCCCAACTATCCCCTGCTAATCCACCCTATACTTGTAAAGTTTAGATTTTGGCACAGTTGTGATTGCCAAAGAAAAGAAATTAGCAATCAGTTCTGGGAGAGGGGACAGGAGGAAAAAATGAAATTTCTATCAGAATTCCAGTGACTTGGAAAGATTCAAAGGGTAGCCAGTAGAAACACCCAGCCCTTTGGGTTGTCTCAAATGGGATGGGAAGACAGATGCTGCAGCCCCTCAGTGCTGACAGCACTGTGTACCTCCTTTGGATACTGCAGGAGTGACTGGAAATTTGACATGCAGCATATTCCAAGGTACAAGAAACTTCTGGCCAGTTAGGTCCATTGGTTAGAGTGCAGTATTATAACACCAAGGTCAAAGGTTTGGAGATCCAGCCACCAAAAAATAAAAATAAAAACAAGGTACAAGAAATTGTGGAATATACTATAAAGCATATGTATTTCACAGGGCCTGGTTTGCCAAAGCCTTGCAGTTTCAAATACTGACGTTGAGGAGGACTGGAAATTTTCCCCAGGCTATTGAATCTCTGTTGCAAGATATGAATTGTGGCACAGCAAGGTTACTGGCTCAAAAACAGATTAGTTACTGGTTGATATCTAAGTTTCTGGAAAACTATTAGAGGGAGAAGGAATGTTTGCTAAGATCAAGTTTATGTTGATAAGATCACTTAATTGTCTACTGGAATGTTATCTGGCTTGTTTCACTGAAAGTTACCAGCCTATATTGTTAAACTATAACCCCACCTATGTTCTCTTGCTGTAACTTCCTGGTCTGGAAAATAAATGCAGGAAGAGAACCACAATTTGGGGTTAATTTCCTGAGGAAGGGTTGCCTCTCGCTGGAGGGTCCCAGGGAAGTTAACCACTTTGGGGCTTCTCACTGCTCAGAAGAAATGGGCTTTGAGTAATCCTTTGCATCTCCATCACCCAGGGGAAGTGGGGTGACAAATCCATGGGGGGCGAAGCAACGCAAAGCAACAAGAAACTACTAGGATAAGGAAGAAAAGAGAGCTCATCCTGGTAAGAGTTTTGATTGTTCTTCAGTCTTAAAACATTTAAAGAGTAATGACACAGGGGCTAAAAATGCTCACATCGCTCTTTTAAGGGCGTGCATGTATGTAGTTCATTCTAAGTCAAAAATGGCAACCAGAAGGGCCACTTTTCCAGTTCCCTTTCTATAATTATTAGGATTTGAGGGTGTGATGACAGTCAAGATAAGGATGACTGGGAATTAAAATTTGGATGTACTTTTTTTTTTTCCTGTCCTTTCATCTATAGAAGCTATTTTGTTTACTGTTCTCAAATCTTTTTTCTATGCTTTTAGTGGCACAGTAAAATGTCACTCAGGATCCAATTTCTCCTTGGAAAAGGAACCATGGACAAGCATTGGTATCTAGGGTAGGAAAACAGCAATGACACCACCAGTAGCAGTAGAAAAGTTGTGATGGTGGCCAACGTGGAGTGCTCATCGCACGCCAAACACCTGACTGAGCAAACACTGAGCTGGTGATGGAGCTGCCTTTGAAGCCTCTCATAGTGTGTGCTCCTCCAGGCTGGTTCTGTCAGTGTGTGCTCCTCAGGTTGGGAGGGAAGGAGAGGGGACAGCAAGTGTAGTGGATTGAATTATGTCCCCCCAAAACTCATTGAAGCTTGAATTGTGTCCCCAAGTTTCATGTATTAGAAGCTTAATCTCTACTGTGACTGTTAAGAGGGTGGGAAATCCTATTATGGTAACTGAAACGTGGAGCCTTGAAGAGGTGATTGGATTGTAGGACCATGCAGTAGTGAATGGATTAAAAATGGTGGTCAGGGGTGTGGTTTTCAAGTCTTTAAAAGTAGAGAGAAGAGAGTCTGTTTTTTGCTCTCTCTGCTTTCTCCGCTTCCACCATCTTGCAATGTGAGACCCCTGGGTCACTGTCGCCACCAGCAGATGGACTTTGGACTTCCCAACCTCAGAAACTGTAAGCAATAAATGTCGTTTTGCTTTATAAATCACCCAGTTTCAGGTATTTTGCTATAAGCAACAGAAAATGGACTAATACAGCAAGAAACCACCAGAACCAGATGGTGACAACAGAGTCACAGGCTGAATCCTCGGGTTATGGTTGAATCTGCATCCAAGGGAGGACTGGGAAAAACAGACACCAAGAGCCTGTTCCAACCACTTATAGACATGGTCACATTTCATCCTTATAAAAACCTTGCAGATCAAGCCCCACCCACGATCCAGAAATCCAAAACTTCCTGAAACACAAAAGGATTTATTGGGCCTGTGACAACTTTACTTGATAGCAAAACTTGAACTGAATTGATGCAAAGCCTAGTTATGGTCTTTATTTATCCCAGTCAGCACGAGTATCCAAATGTTTCACTACAGACATATGTAATGATAGGGTATTTGAATTCAGTGAGATTTTACATAAAGTTCAATATATATACTGCATGAGATATCTAGAATCTTAGAATTTATAAATCCGAAATATTTTTGATTCAAAGATTTCAGAGAAGTGATTGTAGATCCAATTTATAGATAAGTTTGAGGCTTTGAGAAGTTTAGAAACCTGCCAAAGTCAAACAGCTTTTTAGTATACAGTCATTTCCCCAACATACTTTATGAATACCAAGTGATTATTGTGGGATTTGGGCGCAATTGATGGAGGCTACAGAGGGGTGTGGACGAGATCGGTGAATTATTTTGTTTCCCAAAATTTAAACACTGCTCTGACTATAACCAAAGACTATAAATGAATCAAAACAAACACAAGCAACTCCAATGGGATGGTCTGTCATAGCAAGGGGGGATTACAGAGCCTACTTGAACACTTTCAATGACAGTCCATTTTGGATGTGGACAATTTCACTCATTAAAGGCGATTCAGTTCCCTGTAACTTACATCCCTTCTTCTTGGTCTTCACATCTGGAAGACAGGAAGAAGGAAGAAGGAAATTGGGTCTCTTTAGGATTTTTCATTTCAAAGAATAAACTACTCAAAACAGCTTGCAAGGAGGGTGGGGGACATACAGGGGTCAAGAATAAGGGACCATTTCTGCTAATCTAGTTCTGGACTTTCCAAATCTGCAATGTCATCAGGTATTTTTTCCTCATCACTTCTCTGGGTTTTCACAGTCTCTTATCTCTTCTTCTCCCTGAACATCTGCTTCTTTTTTATTTTTACAGTCTGGATTCATCTGACAGGCTCCAGTAACACTGACTTGCCATTGGGCCAACTCTAATCATGTAGCCAGCTCCACCGTCCCCAGCCATCTGACTACAATTTCTTTTTGTTAATGAGAAAGGAAATCAGACAAGTGGTCCGTGGGACAATTAGTCGGAGCCAAGAGAGCAGGATCACCTACCACAGACATGGCCTCCAAGGTAGCATCATTCGGCAGCCATGTATCTCTCGGTCCGTGTGCCCGGTGGGGGAGAGGGGGCATTTATGAAGTCGGGGCTAGGCTGTATCCCTGAAGTGACATTTTTACTCTTTGTGTCAGGATTCTTCTAGAAACTTGAACTTCTTTATCCCATTTATTTTTTTTCTGGAACAACACAGAATAAATTGGCTCCCTCTTTTTGCCTAACAGGTCTTCAGCTAACATATGCCTCCCAGATGTCCTTAGTTCTAGGAATGTCAAATATATTTCATACATAGTTTGTATTAGTTACTCTCCAATTTTTCAGTGCTGCAGAAGAATTAATATCAACTTTAAAAACCTAGTTTTAACCCTAAATGGAGCATCTGCAGTTATGGCAAAATGTATCTTATGTTTTATTTTTTTGGAGTGTGGGGGGCGCTGGCCAGCATGGGGATCTGAACCATTGATGTTGGTGTTATAACACTTCTCTGTAACAAACCGAACTAACTGGCCAGCCCTCTGACTATGTTTTCTGATCATGAAAGTTTCAGATTCTGTAAATGGTTTCTGAATATTGACTCCATTTGTGGATATTTACAGACGTTCTTTACAATTTTTTACATCTATCTTTGTTTTTTAAAATAATGTTTCAAATTCATTATGGACCAGAAGTCTAAAAGAAACCTTTTATGATCAGAAAAAGTCTTCAAAGTCTATTTTACCCTTTCTTACTTAGACCGTATCTGTATTATCACAAAAAGACCTCAAAAGAAAGATTCATGACGGTTTTGAGCAGTCTGCTTTAACTTGTTCTATGAAGCAGTTAGATGCCTGCTATTTTTGAGGCTTTAATACTTCTGGGCCATGCAGGGAAGCTTATATGCAATAGAAAAAAAATGATTGTTTTGGCATCATCTTACTCTGGCTCAGTCTATCAGTGAATGAATTCTTAAGAACAGGAAAAGAAAAAATTAAATCGCTTAAATGGCCCTGAAAACCTGTCTCAAAGAGCTTGCAGTTTGTTACCAGGCATTCTGCTGGTCCCGTTGGTAAAAGCTTTTCTTTCATTTACTTGTTTATTCCCCTAAAGCTTAGTTTGTCATTAAATCAAAATGATTTAGATGAAGAACTTGATCGGTGAGAATAAATTTACAGGTTTTCTCCTGCACAGAATACCTTATTTTTTAAGGTGATAAACTTAAAAATATGTTCAGTTCAATACTTGTGCTTCTCATTTCTCTTTCTAAATGATAGTGTGATGCTATGTCATCTGCTGGTAAATCACTGCAGCATTTCATTCCAGAGGTGACAGGATTTTTAATGGTACAGAAAATGATACCACATATATCAGTCTAAGCACATCTCACCTGCACTCAGGTACAAGGCAGCATAGACTTACCAAATTTTTTTTTTAGTTTGGAAGGAACCTTATTGTTTTGGGTTTCTTTACATGTTACATGAGACTCCTGTTGGCTTGCTTCAAGATGCAAAGAGAGAAGAAAGGCCAAAATTGCAATAAGTGTATTTATGATTGTATGAGATTTGGTAGATTACCAACACTATGAGTTAACAGTTAATACCTGGCAATAATGGCTATAGTTTGCACTAATGTTGATTGAAGAAAACATGGAGCATAAAAAATCAGTTCAAAGTACCTCTCATAAATTTAACATATTCAATAGGAAGCACTTAATTTCCAAACAGTCTAAGGGTTAACACAAGTACCTGTCAGGTTACCAGCAACCCAGAAGCTGGTGAAGTCTGATTCATCTACATTTGTGTATTGAACAATCAACAATCAAGGCATCCATGTGTAAAGTAATGTGTATGTTTGCATGATAAATAGCAAAGATCAATCAAGTGTTAGTGCCCTGTATGTGGCGAAAACTCTACAAGGAAAAGAACACAATAGGAGATGTCCATGTTCTGTGTGAGACATGTTCTGTGTGGAGACATGACCAAGAAGATATTATTTTAAGTTAAAGAAAAGTCCAGAGAAGATTCTCCTTTGAACCAAAGTTTTAATAATTTTAGTGTCTCTTGCCTCAGCTATTCCACATCCACAATTTAATTATTGTAGAAAAAGTTCTCTGTGGATGTTCATTTTAAATAGAAAAAAGAGGAAATAACAGACATAATCAACAATAAGGGATAACAATTGTTTTGGTACATCCATATAATGAGACAATATATACTCACAAATAGCGATGATGTAAAAATTATTTAATGATATGACTTATTAAGTGATGAAAGTAGTTGTGCAGAGTGTAATATATCATATAATAGCCATATAATAGCATTTGGGTAGAAACAAAAGAAGTACGCTATAATATTCATGCATGCATATACGCACAGGTACAATTGTGAAGGGATATTTACTAAAATATTAACAGTGGCAATCTCTGGATGGTAAGATTATAAATGATCTCCCCTTCTTTTCAATTCTCTGTAGTTACATTTTCTAAAAGGAGAAAGATTACCTGTGTAAATAAAAAATTAAAGAATTTAAAATCAAGAACAAAGCAATAAATACTCATGCATTATGTTCAGACAAAGGCAAGAAAGACACAAACCAAAATGTTGACGGTGGCTATCCTTAGGAAATGGACCATGAATGAATTTATTTTCTCCTTTGACTTATTTATGTCATCACAATTTTCCATAGCAAATGTATATCGGTGTTGTAATACAGGTATTAATAGTCTACATTCCTCTGCTTTACTTAAGCTAAGTTTAGCAGTGCATGATAATTATAAAAATAATGAGGACTTACTATAGATCTTGGAAGGACTGTGCTAAGAGGGTAGCAAAGACCACACGAAGAAACCTCTGACCACTTGCCTTAGCAACAAGCCTTCCTTGATGTCTCAAATTATAGAAGATAGTTTCCTTCTCAGGTAACCTTAACTTCTTAGTAAATGTTCACATACCATGACTCATTTGGCATTATGTTGGGAGAAGAACTGATGCGGAGTTTATGGGATGAGAGCTAAAAAGAAAAGCAGTTATAGCTCTTGAGCTCTTGAGGAAGTAAATTTGTTGAGGCAAGATTTGATTAGATTTGGGTTGTAAGTGTGGTTTATGGAAATTAGTTATATTAGGTGAGCATAATTAGTTGGCATTTCAAAGTAACAAACAAGGGCATATACATATAACACAGACAAAGGCTGGGGAAGGAGGGAGATCATAAAAGCCACGTTACCTTGAGGAAATTCAATGTACTAGTAAATCAGTTGTAAGAGGGTCACTTGACTTTGGCAGACTTAATGCATCACCAAAAAGAATAGGAGATGGGACATGGGTAGCTTCAGAATTTAGACAATATGCAAAAATTCATGTTAATGTAAATATAACCTTTTCCTCTATAAAGCAAACCTTTTCTGAGCAACTGCTTTCATAGCTTTCAGTTTAGAGATTTGAGGTAATGTGCCAGCCAACACCAACTTCACAGACTCACCTCCCTAGAATCCCATTTTTACTTAAACTAAAAAAAAAAAAAAAAAAAAAAAAAAAAATCTAAAACAGTATTAGATAAATTCCAGAACTGAATTCTGGGAAATGATTAGTTCACACAATAATATTTTATTGAGCAACTACTATGTGTTCACGTGGTTCTAGGCTCTGGTGGAATAAGCACCTCCCCTCACGGAGCTTACATGCTCTGGTGAAATGTAAATAAAAACAAATACATGTTTGTGCTCTCTGCTGGCTGTGTTAAAGTGCAGTGGAATAAATGGAGCAGGATGAGGGGACTGAGGCCATGGTGGGAGTTGAGCTTATGATCATCTGGAAAGGGGATTTTAAGCAGAAAACTGAAATAAATGAAGGAAGACCTGGTCAGTTATCTTAAAAAGATGACTCCAAGCAGAGAAACAGTAAGAAAGGGTTGGAGCGTGCTTTGTGGGTTCCAGGAGTGTTCAGAAGGCCAGGGTGGCAGAAGTTGGATGACTTGGGGGAAATAGCAAGAGCTGATGTGGGGATCGGGGAGCACCAAATTTGGCTTTCACATGAATGGGTTGGGAAGCCATCAGAGAATGTTAAACAGAAGAATGACTTAATCTGAGGATGTGGGTTTTAAGAGGCTGTTATACTGTGGGTAGATAGTAGAGATAAAAGGGTAGGGACAAGCATGGAGGTAGGGAAACCAGTTAAGAGCTCATGTGAAATTCTGGGCAAGGGATGTTGGCAGCTTAGACCATGGCAGTAAATGAAATGGTTACAGACTGGATGCATTTGTCAGGATTTCCTGATGGATGCGGGGCATTAGGGACAAAGCTGGGGATGGCTAAGGGTTTTGGCCTAAGCAACTGAAAGATTGGATCTGACATAAATTAAAATGGGCTGGGGAGAGACAACTTTTGCATGACTTCTTAAACTGAAACTAAAGACTTTGAAGGTATTTCCAGCCTGTGGTGAGACACCGTGGGCTGCACTCTCAGACCCTCTGATGTGTACCCTGCCCAAGTTGCTGCTCTGGTCCTCCTTTAGCTATGCCACTTCATCTGCGGTGAGGAGTCCATGGGGCCAAGGGGATGCACCTACTCAGCCCACCCTCCTTCTAGAACATGGTCTGGGTGACCAGAGCTTCAGAATTCCCTAATGGCCCTAAGCCCACTTTCAGGGCTTGTGACAGCTTCTTTTCAGACTCCACCTTCATGGGCAGACCACACTCCAGCATGCGCCCCCCGAGTCACTGGAGAGCTGTTTGCGGGGTGTTTGGACAGAGCTTGTACATGTAGGCTGTGGTGTCCACACAAGTGCCCATGAGGCCCCTCAAGGAGTAGTTGGAACTTGGGATAAGAAGAAAAGGGGAAGCAGGTTAAGTGTCAAAAGTTGGGGCAGGGGCTTCCTCTCCCCTTGCTGCCAGCTTCGAACTTGGAGGAGTCAGAATTCCTACCTAAATCCAGCCTTCCAGGTCATTATATAGGTTTATTTGCCAAGGTAGGAGACAGAACTAATTTTCTTAACAGTTTGTTAGTTTGACTCGATATGAATTTTGATATTTACTGCATATGCATTCCACTAAGTAGGTGGGGAAAACTTACAAATAGGATTAACAGAAGGTCCTTGTCTTTAAGAGTGCTCCTGGGTCAGACTCTTTCCCACCTGACATGGTTAAGCTGCTTCCTTGGGAAACTCCCGGAGCACAGGAGTCCTGCCTTGCGATGATGGTCTGCCTGCTTGTCTGCCTCTCTCACCAGCCTGTGAGCTCCCAGAGAGCAGGAAGAATGATTTAGCCCTCTTTGGCTCCATGGAATTTAAAAGAATGGCAAGCTAGTGGGTATACCTGCAAAAATGTGTTATGGGGGGTGGGGAAGGAAGGGAAGGCAGGGTAGGAAAGGACAGAAAGAGATGATTAATCTGGTTATCAAAGACCTGGTATCAGAGATTAGACAGTTGGGGTTACCCATACCTGGAGGTACTTTGTAACATCTGCTCTGAGTGAAGCATGGTAAGGGCTCAGGCAGTTCAGCAGTGAACACGGGCCTTTACTGCTTCCTACTGGGGTAATTCAGTGGCCGGGTAATAACGCTGACCTTGGATAAGTCAGGGAACCCACCTGTGTCCAGTCCTCCATCTGTAAAATGGGGCTAATAATACCTCACAGGGGTGTCAGGAGGATACATGAGATAATATATGCAAAAACTCTTTTACTTTTTCAGAAGAAAGACACTATATAAACCTAAGGTGTTATTATCATTCATTTTAACTTTGGAATAGCATCATCCTGTCATTTTTGATCCCATAATTACAATACATCAGGTAAGCACAGATTTTAAAATCAAGGGAGCACTGTACAATGCGCAGAGACGTGAAAACTTTGTCACATGAGAACAGCTCTGACAACTTCAAAAGTGCCTTAGGGCTGCATTTATTTCCATACTAATGGAAGCCACATACATCATGAGAGAGAAACACAAGCATTAGTGCTTGCTAGCTTGTGCCTCTTTGACAAATTCACAGAGAAATGATCTGTGTGGGCCATTCAGACAAGGGAAGGAACCATGATTTTTGTTTGAAGTCATTGTCTACCACTGCCCCACTGTGAGATAATCAGAGGTCTCTGATCTTAAAGCAAAATTTGAAATTTAGGGATAAGCATTTCTTAGTCTCCTTTTTAAAACTATATATCCACACAGAAGAGTTTTTTGAATGTGGCAATTTTTAAAAGTCATAAATGCTAAGTATTGCAATTTCAAAATCTTTTTCTAATAAAATATTTCAGACAGCTTTGGTCATAAGTAATATTTTGTTTGCCTTTGTCCCTATAAGGACCCAAACATTCTCTTTAAATGTAGTCAAAGAAAGAGTATTAGTGTAACATTCAGGAGACCTTAGTTTTATGCTGTACACAGTGGCCTTAGCCCGGTTGTTGGGCCTGTTTCCTGAGCTGTAAAATGCAAGGGTGAGACAGAGGTCCTGCAGTCCTTTGGCTCAGCCAACAAAGGAAGACAGCACTCCACTTAACATCAGTGGGTTGGCAGTGTAGGGATTAGAAGAAAATGTCCTTCCAGTCCTTCTGTGCACCACTCTTACCCAACAGTGCTTTTTGAGTGCCCAAGGTTATTTTTAGAATCGCCATCAATTTAAGAAATGACACCAGAGAAGGCTTGAGTTGCATCTCTCCCTGGTGGAAACCCTGGAGTGTTATGCAGCTTTAATTAACAGTGAGATGTTGTTTTGGATGAAGACCAAGGTACAGCCCTTCGGGAACCTTTTTGGCATTCATTACAGAGATTGCACGGTGATTCCATCCTGATGCTCCTTAGGCAAGACAGAGACACTGAGCTGAAGTGTGCAGCAATGTGGGAGCTCTGCTCAGAAATCAATGTTTTCACAGGATTCCTGGCTGTGAGAGCCAGGGTACATGCCCCGTCTGGTGAATTGAGCCCAAGATGCTGCAATGGGCCCCTTTCATCTGTCCCTCTCTGCACTCTCAATCCCATGGGTCAGAGGCCACCTGCTCTGAAGTACAACTACAGAGTAGATGACGTGCACAAGGCATCTTGCTGTCACAGCTTCAGGGGCTCAGGGCACAAATGTTGCCTTTGGCCTGATTAATGAAAAAAAAATTATCCCACAGTGGACCTGCTGGGGTATGTGTGGAGCAGAAACCATGAGGATTTTATCCCCTAACTTTCCTGTTGGTACAAAATTCAGCAATATTTAACTGGTTTCTTATTTTTTTAAAAGGGGGGATAATGGGTCTGTTGATACTAATTTGGATTTTTTTATTGATGACTCCAGAGGTAGCTCTTAATTAGAAAATTATCTTAGTAATAGAAATGACTCTATTTCTACCCCATATGGGCAAATCAGGGTAAAAATAGTCTGATGGTATAATTTAGGTACTCTCCACTGATCCAGATGCAAGATCCATTAAACTTATTATGTGCCAGACACTGTGGAAGGAACGTTTATAGACATTATTTCATTAAATTCTCACAACCTTGTGCTGTAGCTTCATTTACAGGTAAGAAAGCTGAGGTGAGGAGTTAGTGAACGGCATGGCTGGGATTGAAAATCAGGTCTTCTGAATCCATGTTCGAGACACTTTTTCCACTACACCCATATGTCCAGGAAAAAAACCCCACAATTCATTGGGGGATGACCCACTTTAAGGAATCAATTTTCTGAGAAACTGGAGGACAGACAGGCAGGAGTAGTAACAAGGGAGAGAGGTTTAAATACTAAGTGTAACCCAAATATATCTCAGCAAGCTGGAGGGAAGTTTGTGTCCACCAATGCATTTCCCAGAACACACATCTGACCTCAGAAGTCTTGGTGAATAAAGTAAATCCTTTTTCTTTCTCTCTCTCTCTTTTTTTTTTTTAACAAATGACTTACTTTATTTCTTTATTATGAATAAACCTACATAAGCACCCCTCACTTAGGAATTAGAACATCACCAATAACTGTGAAGCCCCCCATATTTTCTTCCTGATTTTATCTTCTTGCCTCTTCTTTAGTGTTTGTCATTATTATAATTATTGAAATAATTATTCTCTTTTTTCTTCATAGTTTGAACAACTATGTATATATCCCAAATCATGTTGAATTAAAAACAATTTTTTAAATGTATTACCTTTTTTATGGTAAGAGCATGTAAAATCTACTCTTAGCAAATTTCAAGTAGCCAGACACAGAAAGAATACTGTATAATCTCACTTATATGTGGATTTTTTAAAAAAAATTCAAATACCTAGAAACAGAGAGTAGAATGGTGGTTACCGGGGACAGGAAGGGGGAGGAAGAAGGGGAAATGGGGAGATGTAGGCCAGAGGGTAAAAAGCTGCAGTTATATAGATGGATAAGTCTAGAAATCCAATATACAGCAGGAGGACTATAATTAATAACATTGCATTGTATACTGGAAATCTTTACATTTGGTTTTCTTGAAAGAGTTTTGCACAAGATTAACTATAAATAGCCCATTACACAGTGAAACATCCTAAAATTCCTAATAACACATTCTCTGCCAAAAGACTCTTTAGTATTTTCCCCACTCTGTCCCTCACACGTTCTCTCCTGTGTGTTTCTGCACCTCTGTTTCTCTATGTGTGTATTTCCCTCTGTGTCTCTCCCCTTCTTTTCCTGATACCACCATGCATTTGTCCTTCCTTCTCTCCTACACAACTATTCCACTCCTGTACTCTGCTCCCAACTCATGACCCTCTGCTTCTTGCAGAGCCCCCGGAAGTCTGTGGCTGCTACTAATCTCATAGGGGACAGGCCCTGGAATTTTAGTGAATAAAATTCTACACCTCATTTTGTAGGTTAATAAGCTCCTCTAGCATGTTCAGACTCTATGAAACATTAACGATGTGACACAAAGTTGTAAATTGCGGATATCTTATGCTTAGAGCGTGAGGATCCTTTGCCAAATGAACATCAATCAGAAATCAAAACAAAGCTTCGTTAAATGCATATTTTAAAAAATCAGTGGAAAATATTTGATTTCTAAATATCTGACCTAGAAAGTAAATTCCGGGGAAACATTCATTGCTACTTAAAAGAAGATACATTTAAAATTGAATATGTGTGTAAGCTTCCTAATTGGAAATAAGAGTGTTTGGGTGATACAGCATGAAACAGAAAATCATTTTGAAAGTCAAGAAATAAGTTGTAAGGTTAACACTGAGTGACAGCAGCTTTTTATTCTACACTATTTGATAGTCAGTATGTGATATGAATAGCAGTCAGCTTCCAGTTCAGAGCATAGTTGGATCAAGTATCTCTGTGCACCCAGCTCTAAAGCAAGGCCCCCACTGAAGCTCTCAGAACAATAGAAAGGTTTGAATATAAAACTAAAGCTCTTGTAACAGAGGTACCGATTTCATGTGCTCTTCAAAAATAAACGTAGATTTAATTTTACACTGTTGTGTTCTGCATTGACCTGTTATGTTAAAAATGGCAACCCTGAGCAAAAAAAAAAAAAAAAACAAAAAACAGGAAGTTTATTTCTTTTCTTGTGGGTTTTTTTTTTCCTTTATTCTTTTTTGTCTTTGATAAGACTTAACTGTTGCAATATCACCAATTTAGGAGGGATACCTTGTTGGTTCAGGTAGGACAAGACAGAGCCTGAAGCTTCTGGCAAATTCAAAACTGTGAAGTTTTCCAGCCTCAAGCATCACGTTGCCCAAACAAGCCCTCCACAGCCAGGTGTCCTACCTCCTTACAAATTCCCTGAAGTCATTCCCCAAATGACTTTTATGGCCAAGGTTTGCCAGAATCTTAGTCAGAAGGTGCAGGTTCTCTGCCATTTACACAGATTCTCTGTCTGTCAGATTAAAGTTCTTCTCACTTTTAAATTTTAGGGGGATAGTTTGAAGTCTTTTAAGACTATACAGACTCTTTGCCTGAGAAGATCCAGAATTGTCAGATATTTTTTTTTAATGCAATGCAGATTTTGGAAAATTATTGAGTTTCAGAATATAGAAAAAGTTTCAAAAAAGGAATAAAATAAATCACAGGAGGCCAAGCTATTGTTAAACCATCAACCTAATGAAGGCAGTCACCATGGACCAGGTCTTGACTTGACTGGATTTTTGCGTCAGGGAATACTAATGATAATGTAAAATCCTACTGTGTGAGGATTCTCGTTCATAGGCTAATTCTGCAATTATTTAGAATTCCCTTTTCATTTGATGCTTTGCCCATCTTTCTGCAGCTAGAGGTAGCCATGCAATGCAGTGCTAGGCAATGCAACTTAAGCAGAACTCTGATGGGCAGAGGAAGGTCTTTCTTAATAAAAGAAACCCGTATAACTTGCATCTGACTTCTGGTCCTGCCTTGAGCACATATTCTGTGCCTGGAGATGCAGCAACCATCTAGACACCATGAGAGAAATTCTAAGGTAGTGGAAGATCTGGCATCACTGAGCCATGGAACCAACGCCAGAAGCTGCGTCCTTCCAAGGACTTCATTAGTTAATAATGAAGTCATTAATTAAGTTAATATTTCCTGCCTATTTGAACCACTGTACGATGGGATTTCTGTTTCTTAAATCAAAAACCTTCCTAACTGTTACAGTTCCCTGGCTAATGCTTAGCAAAATGCCTTACAACCAGCACGGTGGAGTGAAAACACAGGAGACCAGACTTCAATAACCATCTCAGCAGCAGTCACTCTAATACCTGCTACTCCAATCCTGGGCTGCTTCTTGAATTTTAGAACCATGAACCCCACCGCTTAAAGGGATTCCCAACAGGACACCACAGCACCGCAGACTCTTCTTGTACCAAACCAAAGCCCTCTTTTTATCCCTAAGTCTGCTCCTCTGAGTTCCTAATTGTAATTAATATACACGTAGTCCCACAACTATTGAAGTCAGGATACACGCACTGTCCAGTGGTATTCCATTGAGCTTGAACAGAGTTTCAAAGTCTTAATAAGAGATCCATTAACTTCCTCTGTACCAGAGTTCTTGTTATTGTCACTGTTTTAAATCTGGGGACTAGTCATATAATGAACTGAGAAAAAAAAAATACACTTTGACTCATGGTTCTCTCACATCCCTGCCCCTCCTTCTGCTCCACTATCTTCAGAGTCAAGGACAAAAGGGAAGGGGAGGGAGACAGGAAGCATCCAGTCCCTGCATCCTGGCTCATCCTGGCTCATCCTGGCTCCTCAGCCTTGGTGATGGAAGGGCCCCTGGTGAGGGCAGGGTAGGGGCCAGGACTCTTCAAAAGACAAGAAGATTGTAGAAAAAACTCTTCTCAGGATGGAGCTATGCAAGGACCAAAGTACTAAGTATGTTTCTTTTGTCTTGTTTTTCAAATTACGCAGCCTGATCTTACCCACAGGGGCCATTAATATGGGTCCCTCCCTCCGTGTTCTCAGCAATAGCTAGACTCAACTCCAACCAGCTAGAAAAAAAGGGGGGGGCGGTTAGCTCAGTTGGTTAGAGCACGGTGTTATAACACCAAGGTCAAGGGTTTGGATCCTCCTAGGGGCCAGCCACACACACACACACACGCACACACACACAAAGATAGAAGGAAGCAAATAAGGGAAATGATTTGGTTCACATAGTTTGCTCATCCTAAAGATAGGATTGGAGCTGGCCCCAAGAGTTGACCAGAACCTGGGATGGAGAAACATTCAAACACACAATGCCTGTGTGTTGATTCTTTCAGTGCAGTAGGTTGTTCCACATCCCCGCCCAGGGGCCACCAGCCTCTCAGATCAAGCCCAGAGAGAAGAAGTGGACTCTCACTTAGTGCAAAAAAAAAAAAAAAGAAAAACCAGAAAAATAGTAGGAGTTTTCTGAGGTTCTTGAGGTCAGCCTTTGCACACATAAAAGACTGTTTGCAGCTACTTCGTTTCTAAGATATTCAATATACTGAAGTAATAAAGGGTTTTTTTTCTTTAAGCTTTTAAGTTCAAACTACAAATCTTATTATTCTACCTATAAATCTAATAAATTTTTAAGGGGTACTTTACAATTTTGGCAATTAAGTTCCCTTAAACGGTCTAAACCACATTTATAAATGTAATAGATACGATTTTCTTTTTAAGTACTTCAAATACTTGACTAACAAGCAAGACTTTCCCAAGTACCTAAGCAGTTCTTATAAATCTAATAAATTAAATTTTTAAATATTGTGACCCTTAAGTTCTCTTAAATCTTTCAATACTATTTACAAACTTAGCCAAATTCTCTTAGAAATTTCAACTGTAAAGCTTTAGTCTGAAATCAACCACTTAATTAGACATTTAAACCAGACTCACATGGCTAATTACAGGGTCAACTGTGCCAGAATCTCTTAAACATTAAAAATGCTTTACAAACACTATAAACACTTTAATTACCAGACATATAAGGATTGTTTTAAATTCAACACAAAAATGTTAAAAGTATGGGTTTTGTTTAGTTCATCCCCTCTGTGGTTAACTTTAAAAACTTTCAAGGTTGAAAAACACATACCTGATAAGGAAACGGCTATAATTCTCAGAAAGTTGGCACTAGCTTCTCACTGGCTGGCCCTTTTCATTAACCAGGGATTCAGGCACAGACACGAGCTCAGGAGCTAAAGACCTTCAACTTGATAGTTCTTGCTTTCCTGACAGACAAAATAAGCCCTTTTTAAACAATCAGCAATCAAGGATACCGAGACCATGTGCTACAAATAGGGTGCATTCAGCTAACCTGAGTCTCCTGACTTGAGGTTAAATTCTTACCTCCTTTGTTTGTAACTTCTTTTACCTATTTTCACCTCATTTGAGTCCATGATTCAATAATCTCCCATCCAGATTACTTCATCACTTGATTGGATTCAACTAATCTATTTTTATTTCTTTTTTTAAATTGAAACATAATTGATTGTACATATCTGTGGGGTACAGTGTTGAATATCAATACCTGTGTGCAATATGTGATGCTCAAATCAGGATAATTATTCTATTTATCATCACACAATGTATTCATTTTTTTGTGGTCATTTACCAATTTACTTAATGTTCAACTCTTATGCTGTTACCCATGGGCTACAGATGCAAAGTCCATTTTAACAACAGGAAGAAGGAGAAATCTGGAGACTGGTCACATGCCCCCCCTCCCCCCCGCTGTAAGCAGCTACTGGCAATAGTTCCCCCTACCCGCATCGCATACCTCTTCCCAATCCATCTTCCACTCTGCTGCCAGTGTGACTTTTTTCAGATGTAAAACTGGCCTGCATGCTATTCCTTAAAATCCTCTGACGGACCTTCATCATCTACACTGGTGGGATCATGACTGAGGTCTTTGCACGGCTCACAAGACCTCGCATGATGTGGGCACTGGGCTCCTTTTCAGCCTCATCTCCTGCCATGTCTTATCTTTGGATACCTCTGGCTGATATAATCAATGATGTACAGAGCTCTAATGGGACCAGGTAACAAGAAACCAAGAAATGAAAAAGGACAGAGTAGAAAGAAAGAAGGGATGAGGAATCCAGGAAAAGAAGCTTCCAAGGGTCGAAAACCTCTCTTCATTCATAGGGAGATGGTCAACTTTGCGTGAGGTACTAATTAATATTATTTGCTGTCTGTGATCTTATCTCAATTAACTTATTCAGTTTGGTTAAAGTATCTACCCAGTTGCTACTGGATGAGGTCCAGATCTTAATATTCGATCACATCCAACTACAATGGCCCACGTAGAGTAACTGCCTAAGCATATTTAGCAATCCCAACCTCTCACTTAAACAAAAGGATTTATATTATTTTTAACTGGATGAACTATTTAAACTGGAATGCTATCAAATCAACAAATATCAGCTTCCCTCCTGTGGTGCCCTTGGCTAATCGTTGGAGTGTTTCCGAATGCCCATCTTGTAATGTTATTGCTACACTGTCACTAACGGTTCCACATCTCTCTGCCAGGGTCAAGCTAAGACAGAATGTCAGAGTGGGAATAGATCTGTGTTTCCTGACTCTAGGAACTCCTGTCTGTTTCTTGATTTGAGTCACTTTTTTAGTTTCTGTAGAACTGAAAGGCTGTCACTCCAACGGATCACTCTTTCAGTGGTCAGTCCAGGCTCATGACACAATTGTTAGCAAGTAAAGCGAGAGCAGTAAAGTCTCTTTTGGCTGGACTTCTGGCAGCGGGGACTCTTTGGGGTGCATTTCTGCACTTGCCAATCAGTTGGCACCATGAGCAGATATGTGAGGCAGGAATTAGGATCCTAGAAAATAGAGAGCTTGGGGAACAATGCCTTCCTATTTTAAATATGTGCTAGCACATGTCCCTATTGTCTCTTTAGTTTGAGAAACAAGGCCATTTCCCTGGTTACAAATGCAGGATGGATATGCCTCCATGGATTGTCAGGATGATGAACACCAAGTTGTGTGCCTTTGTGTGTGTATGAGTTTGTGTTGTGTTTGAAGGGGGCTATACAGATTTCTATAATTAATACATGCTTTAGGGCCGGCCTGGTGTGCACTGCTACAGTGCGCCGCTTGGGAGTGTGGCGGCGCTCCCGCCGAGGGTTCGGATCCCACATACAGACCGGCCGCTCACTGGCTGAGCGAGGTGCGGGCGCAACACCGAGGGTTGCGATCCCGTTGCTGGTCCCAGTCTGGTACGGGTGCGACACTGAGCGTTGCGATCCATTGCTGGACACGAAAAAAGACAAAAAGGAAAAAAACAAAAAATACATGCTTTAAATTGGTAACAGT
>NW_007729125.1:85523-175875 GCF_000696425.1 Galeopterus variegatus
TGTCTCTTTAGTTTGAGAAACAAGGCCATTTCCCTGGTTACAAATGCAGGATGGATATGCCTCCATGGATTGTCAGGATGATGAACACCAAGTTGTGTGCCTTTGTGTGTGTATGAGTTTGTGTTGTGTTTGAAGGGGGCTATACAGATTTCTATAATTAATACATGCTTTAGGGCCGGCCTGGTGTGCACTGCTACAGTGCGCCACTTGGGAGTGTGGCGGCGCTCCCGCCGAGGGTTCGGATCCCACATACAGACCGGCCGCTCACTGGCTGAGCGAGGTGCGGGCGCAACACCGAGGGTTGCGATCCCGTTGCTGGTCCCAGTCTGGTACGGGCGCGACACTGAGCGTTGCGATCCATTGCTGGACACGAAAAAAGACAAAAAGGAAAAAAACAAAAAATAGATGCTTTAAATTGGTAACAGTGCGGGCCAGCCCGGTGGCGCAATGGATAGTGCGCCGCTTGGGAAGTGCGGCGGCGCTCCCGCCCGAGGGTTCGGATCCCACATGCAGACCGGTTCCCGCTCACTGGCTGAGCGAGGCGCGGGAGCAACGCCGAGGGTTGCGATCCCGTTGCCGGTCCCCGGTCCGGTACGGGGGCAACACTGAGGGTTGCGATCCGTTGCCGGACACGGAAAAAGACAAAAAAAAGACAAAAATAAAAAAAAATAAATAAATTGGTAACAGTGCTATTATATTTATAATAATTCTCCCTTCTTCATCTTGGACATATTCCTTCATTGCTTATTAATTGTGGGTCTATTTCTGACACAACATTGTTTGTGAAACTTACTGAGTGATCTTGGGCAAATGTCATATCCTCAAATAAATTGGTAACAGTGCTATTATATTTATAATAATTCTCCCTTCTTCATCTTGGACATATTCCTTCATTGCTTATTAATTGTGGGTCCATTTCTGACACAACATTGTTTGTGAAACTTACTGAGTGATCTTGGGCAAATGTCATATCCTCCTTAGTCCCTCAGCTTCCTCACTTGTAAAATACAGGGTTGAGACAAATCATACTCATGCTCTCATAGCTTTACAGTTCTAGAACTTGAGATGACAGTAAATACTTAATGTGTTATAAATATCTTCCATTTGCCACACATTCAACATCAAGGGACTAATTTGTTGAGGAAGGAAGGATGTACCATATTGTTTACTGGTTGCTGATCTGTTTCTCTGGCTGGGATCTAACAGCAAATTAATTGTTGGTAAAGGTTGCCGGTCAAGAATAAGGGTAGTAAGGTAACTCTTCTGCTACAGGTAAAGCTAAAGGCATGGAGAAGGAATCTCACACACTTTCTCCAGTCTGTGCATGCTCGTTCACCTGAGCAAGCAACATGTTTGTTGGACAGTGCACTAATGGACGTCTTCCCAAGCTTCCCCTGTAATGGGCAAGTGTCCTTGTACAATTCAGTCCTCTCCTTTAATTCTTTGATTAACTCAGAGTCAAAGTTGGCCCTCTGATCATTAGGGACCTTTAACAAAACCTGTAATGGTATATTAAAGAGTTCCATAATGTGCTTGCCTCTTCCTTGGTCATTGTGATTTGATTACTTGGTTTTAGTAGGGAAGTGTTTCTGATTCTTACTGCGTCTGCTTTCAGGGACAGAAATTAAGTGCATGACATTCTCCTGGAGCACGAGCCTCTGCCTTCGTTCGTTTGGCTGCCTTCTCTGCTCTGGACTTCTGCTTTACACACTTCTCACAACTCTGACACCTCTGCTCAATACGTCTTGTCATTCTTGGCTAAGAAAATTGGTTTTATGCCAAGTCAACCATTCTCCCAAATCCTGGGTGTCCCATCTCATCACGTCTTCCTTTTATCATTGAATAAATCACAGTACTGTTCGACCAGTTGTGTGTGTGTGTTTCTTTTGTTCTGTCCTACAAGTACAAACCTCTTCCAACATAAGACTGGGCCATTTTCTCAACTATAATTTTGTTTCTTCCCACTTTTCTACAGCTAAGGTAGGTTCTAAGAAAGCGATTTCCTTTTTTTTTTTTCTGAGGTTGTGGCTCTGTTTTCTTTGAATGTAATCACTAAGAGAATAATTCTTATTCTCTATAAGCACATGAATTTGCTTAAGAAACTCATCTCCACTGGGAAATTCTGCTTCTTGTCAGGAGTCCTTCAATCTGCATTACAGATCCAGGTGTTCAGCATTTTGCTCTGCTTCCCCTATAACCTTGTGAGCCAGGAACCTGTATTGTTTAGTCCCTTTTGTCACATTGCTCATTATATTTTTAAAATTAAAATTATGTGTGTGTATGTATATAATGTTAAATGCTATACCATATATAATATTTTTCTTGTTATGGGTTAATTTAGTACAGATTTTTTTTTCTTTTCCTTTTTTGCTCACCCAACTTTTGTATATCTCATTTTAATCACATAATATATACTTTTCTATATTTCTCCATGTTTATGTAATCAGACAAATGTAAATATACATATATAAACATGCAGAAACAGAGGTTGTGTTAGCCTGAGTTCCAGCAGCAAACAGATGGCAACTTCCAATTAAGATGATTCAAACAGAACCTAATAATGGGATTATTTATAAAAGTGCAGAGACAGTATCAAAAACTAGGAGGATTGGAGCTACACCCCAGCGCTGTTAACATCTCTAAGGCTAAAGGAAGGAGGGGAGGGTGTGGTTATCAGAACCTGAAGGAAAGTCATACAGAAAAGCCCATCCTGAGGAAAGCTGTGATGTTCAGAGTCCCGGCCAGCCCTGACCCCCTCTCCTGCTTCTCACCAACCATCTGCCAGGGCTCTGAGTGGTGAGCCTGACCAGAAGTCACAGGCTTAAGAGAACCCAAGGGTGTGGTCCACGCAGGGCCGTATCATGGGACACGGAGCAGGGTAGAGAGCAGGGGAAGCATCTGCAGGGGAAGGATGAAGACATCAGCTTAGGATTTCTGTTGTTGTTATTTTTATTTATTTTCTAAAAATGGGATTGTGTTATTCAGACTTTGCTATATCTGCTTTTCTCCACTATACTTAGTAGGTATCCTCCCTAATTAACTGGCAAAGGTTGTATCTATTCTTTTTAACAGCTGTATTAGAGTCCATGGTGTGGGAAGTTACAAAATTTATTTATTTTTTATTTTTTGCTGTTGAATGTGCTGATATATGTGTATGTGTGTAAGTATGCACGTTTGTATGTATACATGTGCATGTGTGTGTATGTGTGTATACTGGTGCTTTTAAGTATATACTTTTTATTTTAATGCGTTTTGCCAAATTGCTCTCCACAAGTCTGTAACTCTTCACACATAACTGTATGAGGACCCTTTTCCCCTCCTCCACTCCAGAAGTAGGTGTTACAGTCTTTTTAATTCTTGATAGTCTGAAGGTAAAGCGGTGACTCGTGGTTACTCCAGTTTGCATGTTCATAACAGATACTAAAGTGGAGTATATTTTTCCTAGTTTGGTTGGCTGCTTGGGGAGCCATCTGGATTTTCTAACCCACTGACCACCAACCGTTTGCTGGTAGTGCTTTATAGAACTGTGCTTCTGATGCTTGCGTCCTGCCAACCATGGCTGTCTACACATTTGTCCACTTCTGCGGTGGACATGTTGTCCCAGTGTGATGCTCTATATCTGTCTGTGCATTTGTGCTCTCTGCTTGTCAGTGGTGGCCCTCTCTCTGATGCCCATGAGCAAAGCTAAGTAGTTTATCCTCCGTGGCACCAGGACTATCTGGTTGGAGTCCAACCTAGAACGATTTCCCCTTCCAATGAGCACCTGAACACAGTAACTGTAAAGCATTACTTACTTACACCCTCTTCTGAGTGTCTTGTAGGCTGTGGTGTGACCGTAATGTCATGTAAGGCATCATTCATTTGAAATGTGTCCTGTAGAAAAGAAGGGAGCTAATGTATGTGCCTACCTATTATGTTCCCACTATTGTACCAGGTCACCTCACTTATCTTACCCAAAAGCTTGAGAGAGGTCAAGGCATAACAAACACTAATGTGCATATGAAATCAGTTGAGGAGCTTAAAAAATGCTTAAATAGTTCAGAAGGCCAGAGTGAGGAGCCTGCAACTCTGCATTTCTAACCAGCCCCGGGGTGCAGGTGCTGCTGATCCAGTGACACCCACTCAGAATAGAGAGAAGGTACATGACAGAGGCATGTAGATTAAGCAGCATATAAACAGACTAAGGTGCCATATAGCTAGTAAGTAGAAAGCAAGTGTTAATCACAGTCTGCCTGAATTCAAACCTTCTGGAATCATACTGTCCTGTTTGCTTGTTTCGTGTGCCCAGAATCGGAAAACTTGCATTGATGGCATCAGTCCTTCCTCCAACAGATTCCAATCTCCTTGAAAAGTACCTGGCACGCAAATGTTTGCCAAATGACAAATGGCAGAGTTGCACAGTTAAGCAAAAACGTGTGGGACATGGCAGAGACCTGTAATCTTCACACATAACTGTGTACATCAGAGGCAGCAGGAAAGGAGCTTCTAGAACCTGGGCCCAGAGCAGAGAATCCCTGAGCTTCAGCTCTCTCAATGTAGAGCACCATTTTGCTATGGGTACTTCTCCTAACTACCCCCCAGCTCAATAAATCACTGAGGAACTAAACCCATGAGATAATTTATGGCTATCATCCTGAGGCATTGGAAAAGCTTGTTTTCCTTGGGGCAAAAGAAGGCAAGACAGTTGGGAACTGTTGTCTGGAAGAGCATCGATTAGGCACCTCGTTGAGCCTCTGAGTACAGAGATGAATAAAGTAGTCAGGACCTTGGCTTTGTGTAGCTCACAGAGAAGCCTCTAAAGCAAAAGGCAAGAATAAGAAAATAATAACCATTTATGGCATGTGCCAAGTCCTTGTCTTGTCTTTGATCTTCACCATAGCTCTATTGCGTAGACACCATTCTCATGTTGAAGGTGAGAAAGTGAGGCTCAGAGATGCTAAGTAACTTGTACAGGTCACACAGCAAGTAAATGTCAGAATTAGGGTTTGCATCAAAGCCCATGGGACTGCTTTTTGTTTCCATCCAACAAGAATTAATTCAGTGCCCACCCCGGGCTTGGTAAGGTGCTGTGTGTCCCAGTCCTGTTTCTTCTGCTCTACTTGGCCACCTCTTCTCTTTTCTCCCTTACTTTTGAATAAAATTAAATGTCGTATGGTGGTTCTATCTACATATTCAAATGGGGGGGGAGTGAGAGACCAACTGGACACCTTATGTTCTCAACCACTTTTTTCCTGGGAAAAAACACACGTCATCAGGTCGATTTATGTGAACCAACTCATGAGGATAAAATCAGAGCTGCCAACCCCTTCACCGAGGGTTAGATGTTATACCTTGTGTGTGCGTTTGAGAAGTTCCTGGGAGCTTTTGAGAAACATTATTTGGTGATAATATGACACTTACTGAATAAGTGAGGAAACTTCTTTGCTTTCTGACATGAGTAAAAGAGCTAAAAGTATGAATTTTCTCAGCACTGTGTGGGAGCATGCACTAGTTTTCCCCTCAGCTTGTGCCACGTTATCAATTAGCTGCCCTGGCCCAGATCTCTGTCAGTGTAGGATGCAAGGAGTGGTAAACTATTAACTTCCAATGACAAGAAGCTGAAATCACAATGCAAACCCTGCGTGGTGTGAAACGTGCAAGCTGAATTCCATGAGAACAACCCTTTGTCTGGCTGAGCGCGGCCAGGGGAACTGGGAGGAAAGGGTGCCTGAAGCCTCCCTCAGCCTTCTGGAACCTTTATAACCTTCTTCTGCTCTGGGAATCTCAGCCCAACCACGGAGGGAGCAGGCTCTGCTCTCTCACCTCTTTCCTTATCTTCCCCAACAAGGCTGGGTAACCATGGTGACCAGGAGAGCCTGTGGGAAGAACAATGTCAGCCAGGTGTATTGTTCTGTCACTATGTTCCACTCAGTGGCCAAAAGCTTTAAAATCAAACTGTGCGGTTGGAGGCGTCAAGTCAACACCAGCTGCACCGACTGTGTCTGCTGCAGGCAGCGGACAGGAGGAGGCGAGGCTTGTGACTCAGGAAGAGGCTGCAGATCTGCCCAGGAATCAGCCAGCTGAGAAACAATCTGATTTTAAAGTCATTGATAAATTATTTCCACTTAGTCTTATTTAAGGAAACACTGTTAATTAGCTGAGACTATCTCATGTAATTATCTTAAAATCGGATGGGTATTAAACACCGATAAAGGCAATCCTGAAAGTCAACAGTGGGTTTTGTTAGTTTCAAGTATATTGTTTAAGCTAAACATAGGGGAGCACGGTAACATCAAATGTTTTTACCATTGACACTATTGTCCATGCTCTGGATTAAAATTGGGGGCCGAGCCCGTGGCGCACTCGGGAGAGAGCGCTCCCGCTGCGGGTTCGGATCCTATATGGGGATGGCCGGTCGCCAGCTCACCGGCTGAGTGCGGTGCGGCTGGTCTCAAAAAAAAAAAAAAAAATTGGAAGTTAACTCCACATGTACCAGAATTTTCTGTGTGTTCTAATTGCTTGACAGGTGCTTCTCTTCTGTTTCTAAATTCACGTTTTAAAATGTGGAACATATTTTATTAACTCTACCCACCGATCAATTAATTAGTAAAATATTGAGCACCTATAATGCTCAAGTTATGAACACACACAAAAAAACATAAAATACAATCATGTCTCCCTGTAAGGAGATTATAATCTACTTGGCATGGGGCTGGGGAGTGTGCAGATCTTCATCAGAGATACTTAGAAAACTATGCAATTGACTCTAACTTTGGCTTTATTTGGGCAACAATTTTTACCCTTGATTCCTATCAAAACTTGAAAATATGCTCATCAATTGCAAATAACTATAGAAACTAAAACTCCCTATATCTCTGGGAATGTTGAGTTTTCAAATAGGACTTGATATTTCATTTGGAAATGATGGCAAAATTAAGCTGTGAAAAGATCTCATGGTTGTATTAATAGGCTAAACCTAACAAAGTTAACTTTAATCAGATTAAATAGGAGGATCTGCCTTCCAGATGACTGATGAAATTCCAAGCTCTGTGAGACCAGAGGTGGAACGTGTCTAGCTACTTCATCTAGGTTCAGAATCTCCAGTGCCCCACAGTGTTTTTGACATAATTGACACTAGTAAATATTTGTTGCACAAATGAATCTGCCCAAGTTCCAGAGCTAGTGACTGAGAAGTGCTAAGGAGATTTTGCTGTGGTTAATTCTGGAGGCACAGCAAAAGAGCATTTAACATGGCCAGAAATGCCTGGCAAAAGACACACAAAGAGGGAGATTTGGTTAAAGGAGTAGCTTTTAGTTCACGCTATGGGGTTTTTTCATTCATGGGTTATGACCTATTTTTGATTGAAACCTATTATTGGGCAATGAAATTAATTTGTTGGTTCAGGACTGACATTTTCTAAAATGGAAGGGAAGGGGAAAGGAGCAGAGGGAAGGGAAAGAGAGGAGAGGGAAAGAGAAGGGAGGAGAGCGTACCTAAGTACACCCAAGGTAGAAAGTTTTCTCTCAACTTTCGTTTCTCATAATGTCTCTCTACATATACGTAAAATACGTGTAATGTGTTGCGATGTCAGAGATAACCAGAAGATTATGAACAGTGCTTCTCTAGAAGGAAACTTGGTGATTGGTCAGGAAAGAGGGGACAGTTTAGGCAAAGGCCAGGAGAATGTCTGAGGGAGAGGGAGGGGAGATGACATGAGAGGGGCAGGCAGGAGACAGCTGCAAAGGGAATTCTGCTCAGCTAAGAAATTTGTACTTTACGCTGAAGGAAGTTTTGAAAGAACGAGTAGGGAAAAGCTGACCAAGAGGGACCAGGCAAGTGGGAAAGTCATTAGCAAAGAAACATCCAGAAGTCAAAGGAGGGATGACTTTCAAAGAGAAAGTTGAGGTTGTGGTCAACAGTGTCAAATGTCCCTCTGTGGTCAAATGCAATAATAATAAATACAAAGGTCATATTTGGCAGTTAGGAGGTCAGTGATCTTGGTTCTTTGTTTTTGTTCAGCCTTTTGGGCATCAAGAAACTACAATAAGAAATACACTACACATGGCAACCTAGTATGCATATAAATCAAACACATACATCAAAATTTTTGCAAAATAATATGTATTGTTATCATACACAATGCGCTCTGTCATTTTTTTCTACTCTATCCTATTATTTATATTTTAACTTGAGATCCACTAAATTGACTTTACACTTAAGTATTGGCTGGTGACCAACAATTTTAAAACTCCTGTATTCAATTGCAATGCAACTATATTGAGATGAATAATACGGCAACCAGTGCAGGGTCTCCTGCAGCCAAGGATAGAAAAGTTTTTTTCTGTTGTTTGTTTCTATTTTTATACATCCCATGTGCTAGATTTGCCTTTGTAAAGCCAAGATGGTAACACTTGTATGTGTATGTAAATGTGCTGAAGTAAGAGTTCCATTCAGTCTAGTCTCTGCTTCAGTCTCCCAGACTTTTTCTAGAAATGTATTTTAAAAACCATTCATAATGGGCCGACCCTGTGGTGCACTTGGGAGAGTGCAGCACTGGGAGGTGCAGGCGACACCAAGCCAAGGGTTGCAATCCCCTTACCAGTCACGAAAAAGACAAAAAAAAAAAAAAAAAAAAATTCATAATGGCAGTTGTAAAATTGCTTTATGAAACTACCTGTCTTTAAAAGCACAGAAGCACTATACAGTCACAAATATTCTGTGGGATTGTGGAAGTGGAAGGAGGGGGGAAGCAAGGGAGAGCAGGAAGGGTCTAAATTGGAAGACTTCACTTTAAATAACTAAAAATGAAAACAATCCCTAATTTTCAAAGGCAACCATGAAGGATTTTTCTCCTTTTTGGAAAGAAATAGAGTTCAGAGACTATTCCCAAGCTAGCTTACCTAGAGTAAGAGTCAGAACATGCTTAATAAATTTTTGTGATGCATACGCATGTTCTCTATCTTAAGTGTTGAAATGTTTAAAATGAGAACTACACTTTTAAATAATTACTTTGTTCTCTGTTAAAAACTCTGCAAACAAAGAAAATTAGATCTTTTCTTAAGCATACCCACGTTATATTAAAAACCTTCTAAATGCTCCATGTGAAGAAAAATATTTTAAGCAAATATCTATGTTTTATTAAGTTTACTTGAGATAAAATTTTGGCAAAAATATTTTTGGGAGGATCGACATATTGTCTTAGTTTCTAATCCTTGCAAGAGATGTTTGTCATCATCTGACTGTAGAGCTTGGTGGGTATAAACTTTATGCTAATAGCTTTGTACTGCCTTCATTAACACTTCATTAGTTATGAAATATATTCTCTTTGTCATAAAGCATCCTGAAAGCTCTAGAGTTTTAAATCTGACTTGTATAGATCTATGGCGTTGGTTAGCTAATCTTGGTGTTCGTATAAGTCAAATAGACAGGATGCCTACTAAATTCTTACTTGATCTGTATAAGCAGAAAACTTCTAGGTCAAGTGAACAAAAGTCTAAACTGAATCATAAAAGCAGAGAATCAAGGTCCCTCAATCAATTCCCTGACTTGAGCCAGTTTATAGACCTGGGACCCCTTGAATGAAGGGGTGGCCGGGTCTTCTTGAGGAAAGACCCTGGTACACTACCAAAAATTTATGCTATTAATCTTTCTCCCATCCTTCCCCAAGGGGACCTGCAGCCTTTTACCAGACTAACTGTGCATTGAGGAAAGGGAAATAATCAGACCTTTGAGGGACTACTGGACACTGGATCTGAACTGACATTGATTCCAGGACACCCAAAGTGTCACAGTGGCCCTCCAGTTAAAATAGAGGCTCATGAACAAAGTGGCCATGGTGGCAGGGATATAGGTTATGCATGGGTTCAGCAACATGGACTTTACACTCACCAAGCCCGACCTGGCTGTGGCAACTGCTGAGTGCCCAGTCTGCCAGCAGCAGAGACCAACACTGAGCCCCTATATGGCACCATTCCCTGGGGTGATCAGCCAGCTATCTGGTGGCAAGTTGATTACATTGGACCACCTCCATCATGAAAGGGGCAACATTTTCTCCTTACTAGAATGTACACTTATTCTAGAAGTGGATTTGCCTTCCTGGCACAAAAAGTCTCTGCCAAAACTACTATCCGTGGACTCATGAAATGCCTTATTCACCATCATGGCATTCTACACAGCATTGCTTCTGACCAAAGAACTCACTTCACAGCCAAGGAAGTGCAGCAATGAACTCATGCTCATGGAATTCACTGGTCTTACTACGTTCCTCCTCATCCTGAAGCATCTGCTCAGAGAGAATGGTTGAATGGCCTTTCAAAGTCACAGTTACAGCACCAGCTAGGTGACAATACCTTGTAGGGCTGGGGCAAGGTTCTTCAGAAGGCTGTATATACTCTAAATCAGTGCCCAATATATGGTACTGTTTCTCCTATATCCAGGATTCACAGGTTCAAGAATCAAGGGTGGAAATGGAAGTGGCCCACTCACCATTACCCCTAGAGACCCACTGGCACAATTTTTGCTTCCTGTCCCCATGACTTTATGTCAGTGGAAAATTACAACAACCAAATCCAGGCAAGATTACAAATGGCCCAGACTCTTCAGGAATGAAGGTTTAGGCCACTGCATCTGGTAAAGAACCATGACCAGATGAGATGCTCGCTGAAGGCAAAGGGAATACAGAATGGGTAGTAGAAGAAGGAAGTTATAAATACCAGCTTCGACCATGTGACCAGTTACAGAAATGAGGATTGTAATTGTCCTCCCTATTGTGTTAAGAATATGTCTGTGTATGTGTGTGTGTGTGTGTGTGCATCTCTCTCTCTGTCTCTCTGTCTCTCTCTCTCTCTCTCTCTATATATATATATATACTGTACACATATTAAGAAATTATTTTTGTTTCTGTTTCTCTTATTCTTTATCATGTACCATGAGACTTACTGACTCTATGTCAGTATTTAAATATTGTTAAATTTAAATCACAGTATTTGCACTTAAGTCATGGGATATCAGAAGAGCAAACATCATCTAAGGGCTTTATCTCCTCTTCTGGGAAAGGGATTAACACTTTTTTGGTGGTTGTATGTAAGACAGTTGCATCATGTTGGGTGGAACTATTACCTTATTGTCCCATTTGAAGATTAAGTATGGTTTAAGGAGATAAGTATGCACACCAAGTTCACAAGGAGTGGACTTGTGAAGGTCAATTCTAGGTGCCAACTTGATTAAGGAATACCAAGAAACTTGGTAAAACTATCTTTTTAGATGTGTCCATGAGGGTGTTTCTGGAAGAGATTAGCATGATAGCCTGACTAGACTGGGTGGGAATGATCTGCCCTAAATATGGGTGGGAACCATCCAATCTGCTGCAGGGTCTGGAGAGGACAAAAAGAAAAAACAGAGAAAAAGGGTAAATCTCTCTCTCTATACACTGGAGCTGGGAGATGCCTTGCTCTACAGTTTTCGGACATCAGAACTCAAGTTTCTTCAGCTTTCAGGTTCCAGGACTTAACACCAACAGCACCATAAGCTTCCCTGGTTCTGAGGCCTTCAGACTTGGACTGAGCCATGCTACTAGCAACCAGTTTGCAGATGACCTATCATGGGATTCCTCTTCACAGCTGCATGAGCCAATTCCCCTAATAAATCCCCTGTCATATATTTACAAACATATTCTATTGGTTCTTTCTCTCTGGGGGACCCTGACTAATACAGGGGCTAACATATCTTAGTTTTTAATGCTTATAAAAGATATTTGTCATCATCTGACTATAGAGCTTGTTGGATATAAACTTCATACTAATAGCTTTGTACTATTTTCATTAACACTTCATTAATTATGAAATATATTTGCTTTGTCATAAAGCATCCTGAAAGTTCTAGAATTTTTAGAAAAGTAAGTTTTCAGTTTTGCCTGCAAGAAAATTGTTTTCTAATATTTCTCACAATTCAGTGATGTCCTAAAATCATATTGTAAAATAAATGAAATGAAATATAAAAGATTAAACACTTAATTCCTGCATAAACTTCTCACGGATAGGATGGGGCAGGCTTGGCCTCCATAGATAACAGTACTCTCTTTACTGCCTTCTGTTAAACAGAAGGATGAACTGATGGTTTTTATTGCTGCTGAAAAGCATGCTGACCAAACATGCCTGGCTGGGAGGCTATTCTCCAGCAGAGCCATGCACTTCTACTGCCTGTGTTGGTTGTGCTTACTCAGTGACAGATGAGTTTGCTCCTGAACCTAGTAAAGCCAGTTGACTTGGTATTACTTTTAGAAGGGAATTCCTTTTCTTCACTCCATGGTTCTATAATGAGAGACTCTCCAAACATTTCTCCTGTCCTTCATTCATTCTGCCCCTGGGAAGACAGAGTAATTTATGAATGGTAAAGTTGGGAAAAATAATTAGGATGGTTGGCTCAGCTTTGTTTTTCTCTCTTGGATGAACATGCCAAGTTCTGCTCCCCTGGGAACTCTGTCCCTTTGTGGAAAGGCCAGCCCAAGTCCAGTGTTTCTTGGGCTTGGGTGGTTAGTTAAGTCTTGGCCTAATTCCTCATTGCACTATCAACTTGGCTAAAAAAGTCCTTCAACTTGCCTTCTGTCATTATAAAAGTGATATTCTGGCTTCAATATTTGCTGTTTGTTTTATTCTCGACTTGTTCAGAACCTGGGTAGGAAAGAGGAATACTACTATTGAGTCCCATTTTGTAGGGCCCAACAATATTAATTGCATTGTTTAATTCAACATTATTTGAACTGATGAAATATGATTAGAGTTGTTGATTCAACTAAGTTGAATCCTTGACAAAGGCAAATCACTTAATAAATGTTATTAAGTATGAGCATGAGAATTGTAAACATTCATCAAAAAATTATAGAAATCTAAAATTCTGCATTCATATTATTTCTCCAGTGTCTTAAAATTCTCCCTTTATTTGAAGTCAACTGGAACTGGAACTCTTATATGATGCTTATAATAGTATGCTTTCTAGAAGATAAACATAAAATTCTAATTAGCTTACCCAAACAGACCTTAGTCCTTCATTAAAAAGTGGCAACATTTGTACATATGTATATTTTAAGTCAAACAAAATGTTTAAAGCATTGATGTGTCATTTTTAAATAATTTCCCTCTTTAATTGAGCTTTAAAAAAATTCTTTTGCACAATATAACTTCTACTTTAGTACTTATTTAAGAGCTTTTTGAACTTATTGGGGCCAGGGACTCTGAGAATCCAGTGAAAGATGTAGATCTCCTCTTCCTTTAAAGTGCACATACACACAAGCCAAAGCTCACAGGACCCATGACACCCATCTGTAGAAACACTGGTCAGAACTCACGCCATCCTCATGGCATTCAGAATAGTTACAATCTTTCCCCTGCACAAGTTGCTTAGCAACTGAGGAAGGGAAAGGAACAGAATGCTATGCTTATGTATGATAAGGGGAGTGGCTCCAGCAACCCCAAAGATAAGCAACAGATAACTGTGAAGTGCCTGGGAATCTTCCACTTTTGCAGTCTTACTCTTTTTGGCATAATTCCACTTTTGTCTCTAAGTCCCTTATAAGCTTCACCTCCTACCCCTAACCCTAGGGGTTGCAGAGAAAGCAACTATAGAGCACTTGGATACATAGTCCACTAAGCCATTCTCTGTAAATAACCACCCATCAATAAAAACAGTAATAATAATAATAAACTCCTTAAAAACCAAATGGAGTTGCCTGCTTCATTCTTTGGTCTCAGGATACCTTCTCAGTTTGGTGGGCATTATACTGTTAGTCATACATAGACATCATCTTTGGTTGAGTTCATGAAAAACCTCCCATCCCTAGGTGTTACTTGATGGCTAGACTAATATGTGCCAATATGGCAGGATAGTCATCAGATAAAAAAATGTAATGTAGGCAGTAGAAGTAGAAATTTGCCATCCACTTTTTTCTGATCTCATCTCAGTATATATCTAGAGGATTGTTTGAAGTTCAAGTATCATATTTTAAGAGGCATATTCAAAAACTAGAACCTAGTTAGAAGAAATATCTAGGATAATGCAAGATGTGGAAACTATGCCATATGACCAATGGCTGGGAAGGCTTAATCTGAAGAAGAATCCCTTAGGGATGAAGGATAACCATCTTTGATAATGAGGGCTGGCATGAAGGTGTGGACTGTGTTGCTGCAGTAGGTGGAATGTGAGACAATAGAAAGAAGCTACTCCCAGGCAGGTGTGGGCTTTGGGAGAGAATCCCTACAGCTGGAGAGAGAAGTGATTAGTTACTAATCAGCAAGCATTTACAAAGAGCCTACTATCATCTCAAAGTTTCAGATTGCCTGTCTCTTCAATGAGGTATGAATGTACTTTAAATTAATCTCTGAAGTTCTGGACAACTGAATGAACTCTGTTATGAAGATTGCTTTTTCACTTGGTTAGATAAGTATATATTATTCTCCATTTTTAAAAAAGTTATATGAGTATTTCAGTCAGGAACTTCTATAGTATTACATCAGTTTTCTTGGTATTGTGTTCTTGATTTGCCTATTCAAAAGGATTTCTTGATTTTTGCCTCTTTTCTGAGCAATTTTTAAGCACAGATATAAAATAGGCTAAATTTTCCTTTAGCAACTGATCTATTTTTGACCTAAATACTAACCTCTTTTTTATTCCCATTCTATCCCAATCCTCACAGAAATATTCTTGTAGGAAAAAGGTTTCCTACAAGATTCATTTTTTAAAAATATTTTATTTTTCTAGGTAAAATTGGATAATACAAACAGTGCTTCCCCACTACCCTCCTGCTGCTTTTCTGTCATCACCACTGAAAACGGTGTCTCAATCACTAAGGAAATAAACTTGGTCTAGTAAGAATTCTGCTATTCAGGGAAGGTCACAACTCCTTCCCATCAATACATCCTATCACCAAGACCTGCCCTCTGCAGCTGGGCAATGAAATACTATCTTAATGCCCCTCCTCCTGTCCACCTTCTTCCCCCTGGAGAGATTTGGCTAGTTGTAAGTATCACTCCTGACAGACACCTAACCCTCTTTTCCTTCCCCAAAATGAAATGCAACTCTTTGGATTGGTGGGTGGTAAGGATCTTGCAAAGATTAGTCCACATTTTGGGGCTGGGTAAATTTTTTTTTTTTTTTTTTTTTTTTAAAGATGACCGGTAAGGGGATCTCAACCCTTGGCTTGGTGTTGTCAGCACCACGCTCAGCCAGTGAGCAAACCGGCCATCCCTATATAGGATCTGAACCCGTGGCCTTGGTGTTATCAGCACCGCACTCTACCAAGTGAGCCACGGGCCGGCCTGGGGCTGGGTAAAATTAATTTAGCAAAAGGCTGTAAGCAGCGGAGATTCACTCCCTTCGCCCTGGACCAGTAGTAAGTGATGATCTTAGATATTTATTTCTGCTCTTCAGGCTAAAACTTTTCTTTGAGCGGACTTTTTCTTGAGGTCCACAATTGAAGAATAGGATGTTAGCAAGCTCTGTGGCTGCACATATAAAACAGTATTTTCCAATGTGTTATCAATAATAAAGCAAATCTTTTTATCTCCATCTCTTGATCTCTATAATTTACTTATGAATTACTTTTGGCCTTGAGAAGAGGAAAGGATATTTTTCTTTCTCTTTTGAAACCCCAACAAGGATCTCCTCTCCCCATGTATGCATACATATTCACACATTTTTCTTTGCCCAACCCCATAAAACAATGCTTTACTCAGACCTGTCACATTGCTTCCACTGAAATTGGTCTCTTAAGTACAGCACTAAACAAAGAGACTTCAGTCTTGGACTGAACTCTTTCATTAATTGGTTGTCTGGCTTTGCACAAGGCACTAGCCTTGGATTGAGTGTCCCCCCAAAACTTGACCCCCCACTTTGACAGTATTAAGAGGGTGGGAGATCCTATTATGGTAATAATTCAAAGGTGGGGCTTTGAAGAGGTGATTAGATTGTAGGACCATGCCATAGTGAATGGATTAAAATTGGTGGTTTGGGGGCATTAAAAAGAGAGTGAATGAGGAGTTTAGTCTCTTTCTCTGCTCTGCCATTTCTGCCCTGTGAGACTCCTGGGTCACTGTCACTACCACCAAGACCCTCATCAGATGTGTTCCATGCACTGTGGACTTTTTAGCCTCTGAAACTATGAGCAATAAATTTTGTTTTCCTTATAAGTTGCCCAGTTCTGTGTATTTTGTCACAAGCAACAGAAACAAACTGATACAGCATTTCTCCTTGGTGGGCTTCAGTTTTTTCATCTGTGAAAAGAAGGGCTGGATCTTGTGATCTTGAGAGTCCCTTTCACCTCTGACATTCCCTGAATTATTTCTTCAGGGTCAGGGTCTCAGTGTTTCCAAGATGGCAGCTCCAAGGATATCCTGACAAATTAATCTCAGTTGATAAAGTTATGTAAAAGGAAAGGAGAAGGTTTCAGGTAATATGTACACTTGGCTGGGATCATGAGGACACAATATCTCATTCTATTTATCAGCTCACAGGTGACTTGAAAGGTGCAGATTTGGGGCAACAGATGAGAATGTTTCTCTGACAGTTGCAAAGAGAAATACTTTGAGAAAGACTGGATGTCATTGAGCTTCCAATATCATACAATACAGGTGACCTCTTGGGTTTTCAGGTCCAAGTGTACTATCTTCTTTGAACAGATTAATTAATTATTTTAATTATCTACTTTGTAAATATACACTATAGAGGGGCATTCCCAGGTGGCAGGCATACTTCTAAGCACTGGATTGAATCAGTAAACAACACAGAATAGAGTCTATTCTCCAGAGGAATTCATATTCTATAAAGAATAGAATAGTGTTCCAAGTAGGAGAAAGAACAGAACAGAGACTCTCAGAGACATGCTCGGCTGTGATTTAATGAACAAGGAGAGTGTGATGGTTAATTTTACATGCCAATCTGGCTGGGCTACATGGTGCCCAGATATTTGGTCAAACATTATTCTGAGTGTTTCTGGGAGAGTGTTTTTGGATGAGATTATCATTTAAGTAGGTGGACTTTGAGTAAAGCAGATTGTCTGCCATAAGGTGGGTGGGCCTCATCCTTGAATAGAACAGAAGATCAGCCTCCACCGAGCAAGGAAGAACTCTCCAGCAGACTGCCCTTGGGTTTCATTTGCAACAGCAGCTCTTCCTCTTTCTACAGTAGATGGCCTTTGGACTCAAACTGCAACAAGCTCTTTCTTGGGTCTTGAGCCTGCTGGCCCATCCTGAAGATTTTAGACTTGCCAGCCCCCATAATTACATAAGCCAATTTCACATAATAAATAAATTATCTTCTATTGGTTCTGTTTCCTTGAAGAACTCAAACTCATAAAGAGAAAGACAATAAAAATGTGGTGGAGAGACAGGCAGGAACTGGATGTGGATTTTTGGACATAGTTGGGAGTTTATACTTTGACTGTAACAGGTAGGTGCTGAAGTGTTTTTAGCAGGGGAATGTTAACATCGGGCTCACATTTGGCTCAATCAGGCTGCTGTGTGGAGGACGGATTGAGAGAGGCAAACGTGAAAGCAGGAAGACAAGAGAGGTGATACTGCAAATGTCCAGGCAAGGACTGATGACATATTGAACTATGGTTTAAGCACATTCATTGGTCAGAAGTCATCAGAGTCAGGAAACATTGAGAAGTGAGTGTTAATGAAACTTATCTTGGTTTTTATACTTCTTTTATTTTCAAATTTGAAAAACTAAGATTATTTTCTTCTGCCACAAGAATACATAAACAGATCTGATAAGTAGGCCATGACTCTGGCCCAGAAGTATCCATTGTGTGTGGATTAAAGAAAACAAAAGTATAGTTTGTGATTATTAATACTAAAATAGATCTAAGGGTAATCAAAATGTTTATGATCATTTCAAGTGTCTTTGATGACACCTGTGCCTCAGTTTCCTCACCTGTACAATGAGGATAATAATAGGACTTACCACACAAGGCTTTCATAAGGATTAATACACATACAGGGCTTAGAACAGTGCCAGGCACACAGTGAGCATCGTACAAGTCTCAGTTGCTACTATAATTGCTGCTATTATTGTCATTAGCCTCATTATTATAATTGGCAAAAATCCAGAGCCAGCCAGACTTAGGCTGAAGCAAAACCCAAATACTATACCAAAGTGAGCAAGAGTCATGTTCTGGATTAATTGTGAACTCAGATTAAACAGACAGAGGCTTGTGGGAACAGTGCAGACATACTCATATTGAGTCCTATCATCCCAGAAATAAACAGCTCAGCAGTCAGAGCCTCTCACACACACAAAAACAAACAGGCAAGTAAGTTCTCAAGGGATCCAGAAAATCTCTTAGTCTTTAGACACCCATTCTGATTAAAAAAAAAAAAAAAATTACTTAGAGTAGTGACAGTAAAATGAAGTACCCTGAAATGTACAATGCACGTATTAGCCTCTTTACATTCATTATCTCCTTTAATCTAATCTAATTCAAATAATGACCCAACAGGATATATTATCTCTATATTAGAGATGAGGAAACAAGGCTCAGAGAAGTTAAATAACTTGCCCAAGATCTCACACTAGTAAGTGAAAGAGTCACACGTTTGTCTATTTCATAACCCATGCTCGGTGTATTGAGCTGGAAAAGAATGAGAATTACATTCAGAAAGAATCATAAACCTCATTACCAGAAAGGAAAAGGCCTTCTCTGATTGTGTTCTGTACGTGCTTGAGGACTGAGAACATGAAGTACTGCCCTAACTCTGTGCCTCACTAGCGGGAGCTGCCGCCACAAAGAAAAACAAACCATCAAATCACACTTCCACCCCTCACACACACACACACTCAGATGCATGCTCTTAGCCCTTCCGGCAGGGGAGGGTGGAGATGCTGGGCTGGGGAGCAGGGCAGCAGCTGGAAGGGAGGGATGCGGGGGGCCTGGTCCTCCATCAATCACCCGGCCAGTGCTCCCCCCTCCGCAGGGGAAGCTTCCCTCACAAAGAACTCTTACTTGACATAACAGAGATGGGGCAGAACTCTGGCCCTGAGGAGCTAAAGAGACTTTTCCCCTTCGTGTCTAAGGATAGTCTGGTGGAATCTGGAGCTCGAGGGCAACATCAATCTCTTTCATTCCCTGCTGAATGTCTACAAAAGAACTGGAAGAAGGTGATTTTAAAAAGACACAAAAATCTTTGATTTGTTCCATGACTTCCCTGGGCAAGCAGCTAGAAACATGCCACTTGGACACGGTGAGCCTGCATCTTCACGAGCGCATCCACCAGGCACTTGCACTGGGGGTGTGGGGTGGGGTTGAGGGCACCAGTTCAGGCTTCACTTCGCTCACATTCTCCACGGTCTCTCTCAGCTGTCAAGTGGACCAGAAGCAAACTGTTTTAGGGACTAAATAACTATATAAGAATATAAAAGTATATAGGAATATAAGAAGAGGAATAAGGAAAGGATATTCATCCCTGTTTCTCATCACTCTTAGGCCCCTGCTACTCAAAGTGTGACCACAGACCAGCATCATGGGCACCACTTAGGAGCTTGTGAGAAATGCAGAATATTGGGCTCCAACCCAAACCTTACAAGAAACAATCTTCATTTTGATAAGATCCCCAGATGATTCATATATGTACATATTGAGGTTTGAGAAGCACTGCCTTAGACCATTAAGGACTAAACGGGGGTGTTTTAGAAGAGGCATAACTTCCAGCAATAGGGCGGAAAGAAGATATAAAATTCTTTGTCAACTGTAGCCTGAAAAGGGCAGAAAGAAACATCAATACCTACACACTCATCCAACAATGTGGTGGACTAAAATTATTGGTCAGCCAATGATAAGTAATTTGACCCACTAGCCATCAATGAAAAGAGGTGTAAGTGAAGAGAGTAACAGATCTGCACATACTGCTCCCCTAGAGAGGATGTGAACCACCGGCACCATGGCTGCAATGCACCTGGTGGAACTGAAAATCACCACCTTTCTCATCCCTGGAAATCAACAGGATGGTTTCATAGGGTTACATCCACACCTTTGACCTGCCATTCTTGCACAGTTTTTTGAACATTCATCCTTATTACATAATAAAACAGGGCCCACAAAAAAGGAAAACAAGAAAGATTTCTGTAGTTTTCCCAGATTGCTGTGTGTTTTATGATGGGTGGGAAGAGAGGGAAAGGGATTTTTAGGCATTGACAGTTCAGGGAAGGGTGAAGGGGAGGCCAGTGTCTCTAACCATGGATGTGGGTGGAGTGACATTAACACATGAGAGCACTCTGTAATAACAACACAGCCTCACTGGCTTCTGCATCTTTCACTTCTCAAATATTTCAGTTCTATAAAGGGTAAGGGAAGGCTTTTGCCTGACATGCTTTCACATCCTATCCTTCAGTACCAGCTTTTGAACAGAGTCTGATGATAACTCTGTGTCCTCAGCACCTGGCACAAAGGGTTAACCTTTTAGCAGCTGAAAGTAAATCATTCACTTAATCTTCAGAGTCTTTTAAGAAGCAGAATCCCCATTCTACTGAGGAGGAAATAGAGGCTTCTCAAGTTAAGTCACTTGCTCAAAGCAACACAGCTGGAACACAGGACAGTGGAGTCCGACTGAAACCCCACCCATCTCACTGGAGACCCAGTAGCTTTTCCCTGTTGTGAGTACACACAAAACTTGCATCGCAATGAAGCAAACGAAGGAAGGATCCAATGAATAAAAGAATAACATCTTTGCCCCAAGGTCTAGAAGTCGCACCAAACATTTTAGCAAGGTAGTCAAAGAAAACAATCTGTACCAGTTTGATATCTCAATTGCTTGCTTGAATCACCTGCAAGGAGACAAAAGTGCCAGAGGGGATTGCCATGAAAGACATTGATGGAGACTGACAAGAGCAATGGTGCTTTCCTAACTCCTGCTGCATCAAAGTGCCTCGGAAAGAACACAGGGCCCTATCTCCTGCTCAGGGCCACCAGGGCAAGTGGCCGGCTGCCAAGCCGCTATAAATCTGTTTTTTAATTTAACCTTCTCTCTGGCCTCACCATTAGGATTGTTGCAGGAACAAGGAAATCAAGAGGAGCCCCTCTGCGATCATCCCCAGACAAAATTCAGAGGATAAAATAGAAAAGACCATAGCAGTAGTGGGAGCAGAAGTCTTATTTCAGCATTCCGTGAGAGTCTTCATAAATAATTTAGAGTTTGGCCACCAAAAAAAAAAAGGCAGCAGCTCTATAATTGAGAGTAAGAAACAGGTTCAAGTGAAAATAAATGTAGCATGCAAAATTATCAGTGTTACTCTACAAGGAAAATGTTTAAACCCTGCCAGCATCCTTGGAACGTAAACAGAGGACTCCTGGTGTCACTGAAGGTATTCACAATACACGGCTCCTGCGACTCCAGTGTGCCAATCCAACAGTTTGTGTCTGCCTCAACTTCAATTTGGCAGACAGCTCTGCTGTGAATCTGAGTACTGGGAGGGAGGAGACTTGTTTCTTAGGTGCACAGCCCAGAGTTTACTCTTTGCTTAACACAAAATGTAAATACATCATTGTGTAGACTGGGAATCACATGAAAGATGCCACTTGGAAGGAAATATCCAAGTCCCAGATTAATTAATGGCTAAAATATTCTACTTTACTGCCCATGATCTGTATGTCACAAAGGGCACAGGGACTTGAGGAGCTTAAAGATGCAGAACCACTTCAGGACTTATGAAGGAGAGAACTAGAAACTCGCTGTAGCTGTCCTTTTATCAAGATTAGATTATAGGATCTGCTTTGTCTGAAGACCAGATGATGTCAGTCAAGGGATAAAATGTCATCAGTGTCCTAAGCAGCAAAGTCAGTAGCCACTTGACATAATTTATCTTACAAAGGTCGAAAATCATATTTAAACATTTTTTTACAAAGTACTGATTGTTTTTACGTATTGATTTGGGAGTTTAGCTGTGAGAAACATAAATGGCTGCCAGTTAGCTGAAATGATGTTGACAGATTTTATGGTGCACTTATTCAGTTTCACTATAAAAGACACTCAGAATACTCTCTAGAACTCTCCAGAACTTAGAGGTCCTTATTCTGTAAGGCAGGTAATGATGATTCTCTCATTGAAAGGAAACTGAATAACTTCCACCAGATCATCTGAATGTGACAGGTGCAGTGAACACTGGGAGGCAATAAACCGAGAGGGTTTTGGTTTTAATCAATGTACTATCCACAATGTTGTGCTGAATCTCAAGATCTCAGGAAATCTTGTTCCCATCTATAGGGTAAAGACCTAGTTAGGAACAGGAATGAGAAAAGTGTAGCCCAACCTGAACCTGTCTTCTAACTTGATTCAGGGTTTTAAATTGAGTTGAGATAGGTTTTTCTTTGCCTAGAATATGGTTGAGATGTAACAGTAGTAAGCAAGCCACACCAAACAATACCACTTGTAAAATCCTCTTTTTGTAAAAACAAAAACAAAAACAAAAAAACTTTTTATTTTTGAAAAACTGTGTATTTACAGAAAAATAGTACAAAGTTGGAAGAGAAGTACAAACTGGATAAGAAGTCCCTCATCCAGTGTACCTTACATTATCATGGTGCGTTTGTCAAAAGAAGCAACACTGGTTTGTTACTATTAACTAGACTCCAGTTTTACTTGGATTGTCCACTAATGCCCTTTCTTTGGTCCAGGCTCCCATCCAGGATGTTCCGTTGCATTTATTGTTCATGTCTCTTTAATCTCCTCTGGTCTGTGACAGTTTTCAGTCTGTCCATATCTAGTCTTTAGAAGCTAGTCTCTAAATCCAACTCAAAGTGGCAGAGGCAGGGGGTGGAACATGACTAAGCTGCACCTCTTAGAGTGAAGAGTTTCCAAGTATATTATTTAGCTTTTCACAGTCAACAAGTATTTACTGAAAGCTCACTTCGTGTGGGGTACTATGGTATGTTCTCTTGGGAACATAGAGATGTGTGAGTCATGTTCCTGGCTTTGGAGCCCTGTACTCAAGAGGAAGAGCCCAAGACACTTCCCTGGAGATCTAAGGGTACAGGACTGGCCTGGAAGTAGAGAGGACGAGCTAAGCCAGGAGCACACCATGAGCAAGAGTTAGTATGTCGATGCTCAGGATAATGTGGGAGGATGAGGACAAGGGACAGAGGTTTACTGACAGCACTGGACAGTTCATTTAGGAGGTAGGGGCAATCGATGGAGTAGACTTGCATGTCAGAATGAAACATTCAGATATGTTCTATAGCCAGTGGTGACATACTAAAGGTTGTTAAGCACAGAAACAACAAAGTGAAATTCATTTTCTTAGTCAATGAGTCATGTTGTAGTATATTAATCTGGTCAAATAGAACATAAACTTCTTGAGGGAATGGTTTGGATTTTAATTTTTCACAAAAATCCCCAAATATGTATTGAATTCTGTCCAGCCAAGGGCTGGCTTGCTGACATAATGAATTCTGAAATTCAGCAATGACAACAGTAATACCTGCTGACATTTGCTGAGCACTTGTTGTGTACCCCAGGGGCAAAGTATCCTCTGGGTACCAGGATCTGGGAATTCTATGACCAAGTGGCTCTAAGCCGGCTTCCAGGTCCAGCATGGACCTCTTCCCTAGGTTCCTCCTCCTGAAACTGAGGGGTGCCCAAGGGAGTTTGCTTGGGTGGTGAGGGGAGTGGGTGGGAGAAGGGCCACAAGCAGTGGGCTGGGGCTGGCAGCTCCATTTGTACTCTTGCCTTGAACTCACACATATGTTAGGATCAGGTTGTGTGCTATGTGCTTAAATTATCTTATTTAATCCTTAAAACACTCCTTTGAAGTGTCCGCATTATACTTAGGAGCGATAGGGCACAGAGTGGTTAGGTAGGCTGTCTAAGAAGATACAGCAGGTATAGAATGAAAGACAGGACAAGAGTCCAGATTTATTAAACTCTGAACTGGGGGCTTTAACCTCCACACTGCGGTCTGCTATGTACTTCAGTGCTGCGGTGTTGCATGACCCCATATACCTTGGTGTAAGGTGTCTAGAGTCGGGGTGCATCCTAGAGTTGGGGACTGCACAGCCAGCATGGCTGCACCAGGTAACCATGGCTATTAAAAAAAACAATTGCTCATTTACAACATCCACCTTGCTCACTGTGTTTAGCCTCATTTGTCACCTGTTACTCTGACCCTTTTCTCCTTTTGGGTTTGTCCTCAGCCAGCAGCATGGGCTCCTGAATTTACAGCATCTGTGTCCACAGCTCTCCAGTGCACATGCATGCACTTGAGAATCCATGTGTCATTCAATCATGAGGTTTAAAATGGGTAAGCTTGTTCTTGAGGAAGTGGCAGGTATGCCTCTCCAGGTGGGAGGGCATGACATTTCTGCCACATGCCACCTCAGCCCCCACTCCCCACCTCCTCCACAAAGGAGTATTTTAATAGAAGGTTAATGGAGGGCACGCAGAACAAAAAGAAAACCCTGTCATCATTATTCTGTGTTTTACTCTAATAGAGGTCAGCTCTCCCAGATTCTTCCTAGTATCCATCTTTAAAATGAATTGTTTAGCCTATGAAAACAAAACTAGCTTATTTATGATGACAGAGAAGCTGTAAATGTGCTCCTGATCTGTGCATTGACTAATTGGATTAATTAAGCCAGCATGCATTTCAGAACAGGCAAGCAGGTGGCAAATAACATTTGAGATGATTTATATGATGTATTCCATCAAGCTTACGGTTGATAAATAATATCACATTCATTCCATTAAGATATCAAAGTGAAACAAGAAAACAGAGCATTCTTGGCTCTGTGTTCTTACCAAAAGAGCAACTGTTGAGGTTAATACACTGGGCATCATTCATGCCACTCGAAACAGTGAGAGAAAACCACCCAAGCCAAATCTCGGACTCAAGTTAGTCTCAGCAGTCCCTTTTGTTATACAGAGATGATGCTTCGGCACTGTAGTGGAATTGAATTTTAGGAATAGAAATGGAATTTGAATCTTAATTAAGTCATTGCAAATTGCACCAGATTTTGCTAAAAGCTCCCATACCATGATCCTTTACTAGTCAATCTGTTAACAGTGGATACTCCTGCTAAATGAGGGTGAAATTGGCTGAATATGAGGTGACTTTTTCTGTGATCTACACATTTCGACATGCCTAAGATTCACCAGGAACATTTGCATAAATGCGAATTCCTGGGCCCTGCTCCGAGTAGGTCTGGATGGAGCCTAGTAATCTACTTTGTTTTGGGTTTTTTTTTGTTTATGTTCTCATTTTTATCAACACCTAGGATATCAGTATTATCCCATACCAATATGCTCACACACTGAGAACTGAATCCTCTGATTTGATGTCTGGTCTTTCAGGATTCTCAAGTGTGTTGAAAATATTAGACCCACTTAGAGTAGTCAGTGTTTCTCAAAGTGTGGTCAAAGAAACACCTGTATTGGAATTTCAAGTGGCTTCACTTGAAACCCACCAAATCCTAATTTACAAGGTTAATACAGGAGAATCTGCATTTTAACTAACTACCCACATGATTCTCACGCTCACTAAATTTAAGGACCACTCTCTTGAAGCAAGGACTATTTGATGTAGGTATAACAGAAAATATGGAAGAGTCTTCCCTGCATGCTCCCTCTGGTCATAGTCTTGCTTAGAAGACAAAGCTGTATGTCTCGCCCTGCTTGGGTCATTAACCTCTTAAAGAATGAACTTAGGCTTGGATGGAAGATAGCACCAGAAGGGTTGCCCTCCAGGCCATCTTTTGGCTTTCTAATTCTTCCTGGTTTATGTCCTAAGGGGTTCTTGCTGAGATCTGCTCCCACCTTGCCTCCATGATGCTGGGAAGGATGTGGTTAAACAGGAGTCCCCTGGGCCGGCCCGGTGGCGCCCTGGAGAGTGCGCTGCTTTGGAGTGCGGAGGCGCTCCCGCTGAGGGTTCGGATCCCATGTGGTGACCGGTTCCGCTCACTGGCTGAGCGTGGTGCGGGCGCAACACTGAGGGTTGCAATCCCATTGCTGGTTCCCGGTACGGGCGCGACACCGAGGGTTGCGATGCCATTACCGGCCAGTAAAAAAGACAAAAAGGAAAAAAAAAAAAAACAGGAGTCCCCTGAGCTACTGCTGCTGGGGTATATAACCTTGTGATATGCAGGCATCGTTGTAATGACTAACGGCAGAAATTGATATGTGAGACAGACCCCAATCAAAACCTGCCATTCTCCCGAGCCCAGGAAGAGATGATAACCCTTCCTATTACAGCAAAACAGCAGGCAAAGCAGCAGAAGAGACATCTTCAGAATAGAGAGTGTCAGAGCCCCACAGCAGCCAGGTAACTGAGGAAAGAGGCAGCCCGCATTATACAGAGGATATTAGCCAAAGCAAAGCCCCCACCAGAGTCATTTGATAATGTCTGTATTAAAGCTTTGCACAGTCATGTTAACAGAGATGGAGAATACTCTGAAAATCGTAATGAGAATTCTAATATGTTATCATTTCATCCCAGGCTGCATCAGCCAAGGATGAGCTGTATGGGAAAGGAAAACTTTGAAACCCGGGAGAAGAGGACTTTGAACGAGACCAGAATAGACGCCTTCCCTTAATCACATTGGCCAAATTATCACTCATTCCATAGCATGAAGGAACAAGAAATCGATTCCAGGGCCTCTTTTATATCCTTCATAATTCTGGCCATAATTTATTTTGCTTATTACTGTATACTGTTTTCTCCTTCCATAATGTAGATTCAGGTCATTTGCAATAAATCCTATGGTTATCTTCATCAGGTTCCCAAAGAGGAAACCTTCCAAGTATCTACGCATATAGGGACCTTCTATGGGTAAATCCTCCTAGATGGATATAGAAAAGATTCTAGTTCCCAGAATGGACAAAACCTTCTAACCAATGTTCCTCTGGAGCATCTTTCTGAATGGGTGAGCTACACCTTAGCATCATGAAAGGAATGATGTCATTCAACCCTGTAAAATATACCCAGCACATTTAAAATGTGCTAACCTCATAAAGCACTGTCATTAAGATGTTCTTTATTGAGCTATCATTTCAAGATTATACACAGTTAAGCAGTTTCCCTTTATAAACAAGTTTTCCTTGGTTTTTGAGTAGTCTGCCCATCTGTAGACTTGTCATAACAGTGGCTTGTTTGACCTTGGCCCTGTCTGACAGCAGAGAGGCAAATTGAGGCAGTGACCAGCCCAGTCAGGTATTTTTGTCAAGGGCACATGCTTCTGTTCTATCCTCAAAATTGCTCATCTCAAATAGGCTTCTATCTCCTTATGACCATATGTATGTCTTAGGTTTTATTTTATGCTTTACCAGTTTCTAAAAAGACTCTTCAGTGTCTTATAATAAAAGACATGCAAAAGTAGGTTTACTAAAAATAAATATAGAACATACTATACCTATAGAAAGTGCATTACTAATCCAAAGCCATTTATTGATACTATGATTGAGCATTAAATTTAGCTATAAACTTCCTCAAAGCTAGGGCAAACGTGAAGATAAGATGCATTACATAATTCTTATTATTTAGAAAAATACATCTACCAATTCTTCAAGGCATAAAACTATAAATTCACTCATTTAAAGTGTATATTTTGATAAATGTATGTAATCAGGAATGTAGCCATTACTACAGTCCATACAACATTCCATCATCCCAAAAAGTCTCCTTGTGCCCTTTTACCATTAATCTCCTAGGCTTATCCACAGCCCTGGAAACTGCTATGCTTTCAGTCACTATATTTTTGCATTTTCTATAATTGCATATAAAGAAAATCATACAACATAGAGTCTTTTATGTCTGGTTTCTTTTACTTAATATAATGCTTTTGAGATTCAACTATGCTGTTTCATATATCGATAGTTTTTTTCCTCTTTTTATTACTGAGTAGTATTTTATTATAGAAGAGAATCATGATTTATCTATTTATTAGTTGACTATTTTTCAATTTTTGGCTGTTATTAACAAAACCACTATGAATTTTCATGTGCAAGTATCTGGGGTAAATATCTAGGAGTTGCTCCACATTCTTGCTATACTTGGTGTTGTTGGGCTTTTTGGTTTTGCCTATTCTAGTGCATAGGCAGTGATCTCTCTTTACGGTTTCAATTTGCTTATTTGCCATTCATCTGCCTTGGTAATGTCTGCTCAAATTTTTACACATTTTTTTAATCAACTTGTTTGCCTCCTTATTTACAGTAGTATATTTCCCCTCAATTTTCAATAGAATCTCCTATAGCAATAGAACTCTAACTGTTTTCGAAAGTCCATTTTCAAACATAAACATAATTCAGAATGAGATGTCAGAAAGGGAGGAATGAGATGTCAGAAAGGGAGTAACAGGTAAATAAATTCTAACTAAAACAGGAACAAATGATACAACAAACCATAAATGTTCCTAAGTGTCTCCAGGCAAAGCAAGATTGGGCTGAAAAGAAACCACATCTGGGTTCAGTGGTCAGGATTGACAACAGTGTCCTAACTTAGGATCCATGGATCCCCAGATTAATAAAACTGATTCAAAGGTCAGACTAAGATCCCATCAGGGACCTGAGAACACGTGGTCACTTACAGAGCACTCAGACACACACAGGAGTTGGGATTGGTATGTCCGTCCCAGTTTGCCCGGGTGCCAATTCCAGGGTCCTCTGGTGGCCACATCTTATCTCTGCATGGTTCTTCCATGATAGGTGGAGAAAGCAACCTCTGGCCAGTAGATAACTTCTAAGAGGGACAACTGGACTGTGCCAGCCAACGCGGAGCTGATATCTGGTATAGAAGGGTGAGTTCCATGGAGGCTGTTTTCACTGTCTTTCTTGATACATGTCTTACATCCTCATAATTGAGAGGAAGATTCAGGACTCTGGAATGTCAAAACTGGATATCTGAGGGCATTTCTGAGCCTGCACCCATAGGGACATCTCAAAGATGGGCCGAGAACAATGGAGGTAAAATTTATATATACGTGTTTTAACGTGATGGCCAGAAGTGGAGTAGGTCCACGAAATAATTTTAAAATAGTGTTTCTGTTTCTCTTGAGAGCTAGACTTGATTCAGCTTTGAAAACAAATTGTTCCTCTGTTTCAGAAAAGCCATCTTAATGAACCCTTTTGATTATTTCAGGCTAAAGCTTGAAAAGGAGTCATCTGTCCCTCTCAAAATGGAGTCAGGAGGCCAAGGACCAGATGGCCCCACAGTGGTCTCATGGAAAGTCTTGGCCTGTGGCTTCTAGTCACACAGTAACCAGTTCAACTTTTATGTATTTACTTTCCCATAGTATTCCCTTGTATTTTCTCTTAATTTTTGATTATCTTTATTTGGATAAAAAGAAACAATTCTAGAACTAAGGAAATCCAAATAAATATGGACTTCAGTTAATAATAATGATCAACATTGGTTCATGAATTGCATAAACATACCATAATATCACAGTAATTTTTCTGTATTCTAAAACTGTTTTAAAAATAGATCTTATTTTATTTAAAAAAAATAAAGAAAGAAACTGCCTTCTGAAGATTGGACTTGTCTGGAGCACCTAGGTTACACAAACTTCACTGGTTTCTCAATTTTTCTTAGCTCTGGTTATGTTTACCTTCACATGTTTGGGGACAAATAGAAGCAGTGGGATGAAGAATTACTGTAGTATGTTGCCCTGCAGGAATGCAACGTGCTGGGAAAAATGTGGAGGCACAGCATGGTGCATGTCAGAAGGCTGCACATAATTTATGATGATATCCTTGTTTATTTTTCAAAGAATTGACTTGCCTATAAAGGAGCCAAAAATTATGTACTTTGTCCTATTAGCTTATTAATTCCCTGAAGGTATAAGCCATGCCTTTTCATGTCTTTTGGGTAGCATATAGTACCTTATACTTAGTAGGTCCTCAATAAATAGCTGTGATTTAAATGAATGTTATAAATAGAGGCATTGGTGACCATAAGATAGTCTATACATCCAAGGTAAGAAAATATATAATGGTCAATTTAGAGTCTTATCAGCTAAATATAACAAATGTTTGTTGCTACATCCTCTTAAAATCAACTGCTATTAAAGTTTCTAAGGCAATTAAATCTACATCATGAATTCATCGTATTGAAAGAGCTTCTCCACCCAGAAAAAAAAAAAGTTTTCAGTTCAACAAGCAAAAGCTATATTTTGAAAGATTAATTTCCATCTTTTTGACATCCTTGTCACTCAAAGCTAGAAAACTTGATTTAGGGGTTTCAAACTCTGTCACTTAGAACAAATTTCAAGCTGTGGATATCTATGTAAGATTTCAGTGGTAATGTTTTCCTGGCCAAGTTGTTGTGGCCTTCAAAATAGAATTTGCAGCAGAGACTCTGGCAGGTTCTAAATGCAGCAGATTGAATATTGATGTAATGTCAAAAGAGTTCCATAATTAAAGGTGTTCTTTATGGCATTTCCTTCCATCCATTCATTAGCTCAACAAATATTTATCTAGCATGACCTATTTGCCAGGCACTGCTTTAGAAAGGCTTTTCTGTTTCCTGAATCAGATGTTACCTAAATGAACAAATGAGCAAATGAATGAATGAATGAATGAGAAACTAAGGAGATACCTCCCATAGCCATACCATTCTTTGGCTCTAGGGTAGTGAATGTGAAGGGAAAAACTGAAAAGCACAAAAAACTCCCAACTTAGGAAGGTTTCTTTAGTAGCCCAGGAAGTGAAGGCTAATTTAATGCTAATTGTGTTGGCATTAAATGTTCTCTGATGGCCCGTTCTGTGAGTATTTTTCTTGTCCCTTTCCACTCCTTCCAGATTTCAGCCCAGAAAGGGACCTGGGCTATCCTCCACTGAGTTTTAGGCTTCCTCCCCTTCTCTCTTTGATTCTCTCCTCCAAGCCAAAAGGGCTTTTCCTTTTCCATCTGTCAGAACTTCTCTTGTCACATCAATCATTTTTGTAGACATGAGACTGACTTTCATGGACTGGTCTGTGTTTTCTAATGTTGTCACTATTGGTCTGTTAGTTAAACTTTACCTTTTGAAGAATTCATAACATGCAAAAACTAAACAAAATAGTATAATAAACCCACATGTGTCTATCACTTATCCCCAAATCCATCAACCAAGGGCCAATCCCTCCCCATCCACACCCTCAACCACTTCCCCACTGTATTAATCTGTTTCTGTTGCTTATAACAAAATAATTGAAATGGGTAATTTGTATGAAAATGAAATTTATTGCTTACAGTTTCAGAGGCTGGGAAGTCCAAAGTTCAGGGAACATGTCTGGTGAGGGTCTTGGTGGTGGCGACAGTGACCCAGGGGTCTCACATGACAGAATACAGCAGAGCAGAGAGAGAGAAACTAACCTCTCATGTGCTCTTCTTTTAAAGCCCTCAGAATCACACCCATGGCGAACATTTTTAACCCATTCACTACGGCATGGGTCCTACAACTTAGTCACCTCTTCAAGGCCCCACCTTTCAATTACTATAATAGGATTTCTCACCCTGGATAGTAAAACTGGGGATTAAGCTTCTAACACATGGACTTTGGGGACACAATTTAATCAATCCACAGCATCCACTCATATTATTTTGAAGCAACCCCCCAGCGTCTTACATTTTCAGTTATGCCCTGGACTTAATGACAGAAAACTTAGATAGAAAAACCTCAGATTAGTCAAAGAGGAAGGAGAGTGGAATATAGTTTTTAAAAACATTATTCACTTACAGTAGAATAACCTGAAGAAGTGAAAGGATTAACAGAATCACCCAACTTTGAGAGGGAAATGAGTGCAGACAGCCCTAGGAATAGCAAGATCTGGGACCAGAAAGCAGCCGAACTTTTTGTCGTGCTCTTATTTTCTTCCTACCTCTTATATCTGCATTTCTCTTTATTGGCTTATTTGATCTTCAAGCGTATTGGCTTCCCCATACAGAGGGGACCAGGACTGCAGGAGCCACCTATGATCTTACATCCTATTAATTCCATGATTCTGGAGGAAAGAGACATCCTCCCTGCCAACTTCAGGCTGAAAATTCCTGGGGAATATTCTGACTGGCCTGTCTTGAGTCATGTGCCCTTCCCAAACCAATCACTGAGGTTAGGGGGCAGGAATACTTTGATTGATGCAGATGTGGCCATGCTCCTCCTCCCCTTGTCCATTGTGATTAACTGGTGGGGTACAGAAAACAGGAGGGGAACATAAAGACCACAATCATACTGGGAAGGAAAAGGACCTAACATTCATTAAGCTTCCAGCATGTGATCAGAAATGCCATAATTTATATAAACAAGAAAGTCCTAAAAGGTAAGTATGATTATTTGCATTTTTGAATAAAGAAGGGGAAATTCAGAAAAGTTAGGCAGTTTGTCCAACCTTCGGCTTTTGAGCTCTCCCCTGTTTCCATCTCTGTTCATGCTATTCCTGAATTATATATTTTAAAGTACACAATGGGCATACGCTAAGTAAAGAGGACGTTTCAAGAGACACACTACAAGGAATTTTGATTATTGTGAACCTTACTTAGACACATAATGTAATTGAAGCTATATGGCCTTGAGCAGTTTTCTTAACTTCTCTGTGCCTCAGTTTCCTGGTGTGTAAAATCATGGTAACAGCATTTGCCTTGCCAGGCTGCCTGCAAGGAAGGATTGAGAAAAGGAATGTATTTAGCCTCACACAATGCCCAGCTTATTGGATGAAATAAGCAAATGGCTGCAATTATTATTATTACTACAGCCCTCTGCTCCAGGTGAATACAAAGAGATGATTATCAAAAGAAAAAGAAAATCCAGGGTCACTGACTGTGAAAAATCACTGTGATTGTGAAATGAAAACACTTCGCCTTTATTATTTCTTACAAGGAAAGATCTAAAAAAATACAAAGATGTTTATTATTTCCCATATCAACTGAGCACACTTTCCCCCCCAATCCAGGAATTCACTGAAAGCTGAACAGAGGGTAATGAGATTACTAAAAAGGAAAAAATTGAAAAGCTCAAAAAACTCGCTGACCTAGAAAGTGAAATGTTTGAGTGTCAAATTAGGGTAGATATCATTCCCATTTCTGGTTTTTGTTTGAAAGAGAAGCCAATAAAATTGCCTTAAAGAGGAAAATTGCCCCAGTGAATGGTTCTAGCCATCTAAATCTAACATTTAACAATGTGATAACACAGCATTTCTATTTGCTGAAAACTAGGCAAATGCTATTGCCATTACAGCTGGAAAAGATTGGCAGTGAAAGGAGAAAGACAATTCTGGATAAATACTAGTCTGGGAATATATTCAGTACTCTAGATAAAATTGTTTCTGCCTCAATTTGCAGCTTGCCAAACATATTTCTTGTTATGAAGGATATATCTTACTCTAGAAGGGGTTTGTGTAAGAATGGCTCAGAGAGATTTAAGCCAATGGAATGCAAAGATTTCATACAGCCTCATTGTGAGGTTTCTGGAACCAGAAAGCATCAGGCTATAGAAAGATCTAGACTGTCTGAAGAGGTATGTTTGCTCCTTTCCTCACTGTAAATCATTGTGCTGCCCCATGCAGGTGAGTTTTTATCATCTCTGGTCTAAGCTAGATTAAGTTCTGAAAATTTACTAGCAACCTATGCCACAAAAAAAAAAAAAAAAGAAAGAAAGAAAGAAAGAAAGAAAAGAAAAGAAAGAAAGAAAAGAAAAGAAAGAAAGAAAAAAAAAAAAAGAAAGAAAGAAAGAAAGAAAGAAAAGAAAAGAAAGAAAGAAAAGAAAATTTGATAGGAGTGGTCAGGTAAAACAGAATGCTCTGCATTTCTTGTTTCTGACTAACCTCCCCTGTGTTCTTTCCTGAGATAATGGCGAGAGCAAAGGATTTGCAGTGAGAAGCCCTGCTGCATAAACAACAGAGCACTCTTTTAGCAAAGAGGCATCCTCTGTTTTCATAATTTTGAAACTGCCCAGGAGACATCATCAGAAAAAATCCATAAGCACGTGGAAGCAAAGATTAGATTTCATTCAAAAGTCTTATTCCCTGGCCTGTTACTCTGCCTAGAACCAAGAAATACTTGGTGAGTATAGACTGAATGGAAGGCATACATATAATAAAAGAGTCAAATTCTAAATAGCCTCCAGAACTGATCAGGAGCAGACATTTTCAGCACTTGTCAGTACGGCCAGCCAGAATCTGAACTGTATCTCTATTTCCCACACCAGAAAGACAGGCTAAAAGTTGTGAATTGGAGAGAGCACAATAGCAAAAGGTAGGAATTCTCCTTTCATGTTCAATGTCTTGAATTTGTATTGAGCTTTGAGAAGAACTACTATCCATTTACTTATTTATTCAAAAAATGTGCTTTGCTTACTGATGCTGTCATTACTGTGAAATACCTAGTGATGCTCGGAATGGGAGAATTGGGGGACAAAATTCTATGCAAAATCTGCAATTCCAAAGGGAAGAGTTTCCTTTAAGACTCGGTGGGAATGGGCAGCTAGCACTGGATGCCACGCTGTCTGTGAGTGCTTCTCCTACTCATATAATGAGGAAACTCCCGTACAATGTACTAAGCTCCAGCATGGGAGGGAGAGCTTGGGGATTGGCTTTGCAACCTCTGCTTTTTTTTGACCTAATCCCTTGCCTCTCTGGATATTCTCAGTCCTTTTTCTCCTGTTTTTCCTTTGATACCAACTGGGCTCCCAGCCTCTAACCTGAGCCTAGCAGGGATTTGGCAGTGCCCACGCTGGGTGGCCAGAGGATTTCTCTTGCCTCTCCAGTTTACCCTGGTCTTGGCAGTAACCTACTCTGGGTTGCCTGAGCAAGCTGCTCTGTGCTACTCCCTCTTGGCTAACCCATAATAGCTCTGGAAACTGTGATGCCTACATTTTTAATTCATGTTGGCCCTTGAACCACTGAGTGGTCAAGTGCTAAACATAAGTAAATGATACCATGATATCAGGTTTAGCCACAAATTGGTAAGGCCAACATGCACTTTTACATTTTCTTTTATTTAATAATGCCATTACCAACAATTACTTTAACATTATTTATTATGGAAAATGTCAAAAGTATATAAAAGTAGAATGGGATAATTAACCAGCCTGCACCCATCACACAGCTTCACAATTACTTTTTAAGTTTGTGACTGTAAAAATTGTTGCTTAACCAGCAAATCACTTCAATACCGCACAATTACACTTTTGACTAAAGCCACATTTGCAACTTGGCAGCGCTGGCAGCCCGGCCTTTCAAGACCATATCCTGCCTGGCCTCTTAATGATGGACCGTTCCTCCTAGCCGACTTAGTCTAAACTGCTTAAGCAAATCTACTCAAGATATTATGTGTTTGCTCCCTTTCTTAAAAATAGAAGGTGATTTAAAAGATCATAAAAATGTTCATTCATCAGGGCAGTCCATGCAGTCCCCCTTTTTCTGTCTGATAGCAATTTGGCAAGAGAGCATGTTTATTGCTTCTGATCTCAACCACAAAAAGGCCAGGGAGGAAACACAAACCATGCCAGGCTCCCTTAATAATTAATTACACGGCCCATCCATGAGTTTATCTAAACAGTTTTTGAAGCTGTTTCCAGGTCTAGCCTGCACCAGTTCTGAACAAGCCTGGGAGAGGGCATGGAGATAACAGAGCAGGGGCATGTGGTGATGGGGAAGAAAAAAACAGCCCCGTGCATGCATTTCCTTCCACTAGACACAACATTGGTTCAAACAGAATCCAAAGCCATGCAGTAGAATTAACAGTTAAACCAGTAAAACTTTTTCTTTATGACTAAAAATGCTTTTCATCTAAACCAATTAATTCTCACACAGTCAAATGTGAGTGCATTTCTAAAAAGTGAAATTTGCTGTAAGGTATTTTATAACCCATAGTGCAATCTAGACTTGTGGAGATAAGGTGTATGTATATAAGAGCTCTTCTTGTCTTTATCTCCGATAACCTGGATCCGGACATTTATCTTTATTAAAGTGAAGATGAATATTATGTGTGTATACATATGTGTATATACATACATGTGTGTGTGTATGTGTATAGTTGTATATCTATATAGTCGTTGTTGCCTCTTAAGGTTAAATATAACTCCGAAGGTGATGAATTTGCATCTCCAAACAGGCTTGTTAGTTTTACGAACAAACTAATCCTTTAACACTGCCACAGGTGACCTGCATCTCCTTTGCATCTTCCTTTTCCTAATGCATTGTGCACTCATCTGTAGTAGGATGGGTTGGGGGAAAGGAGACTGTCAGGAGATAAAACTAGGTGACTATGGGCATAGTTCAGTAAAATCTGCATCCAAGAAAAAAAATTCAAAGAGCATACCATAGTGACAATGGGTTCTTAGAAACATCATACATGAAGGACAAACCCTTGTGTATTCTGTACAATCACATTTTGAACTAACTTGAATTATGTTAGAAAAAGTATAATATAAAAATACTAATACAGTCTCACTTGAAGGACAAATTTGATGTAATATAAACTCTTCCAAATTAAAAATTCATTCATTATAACCTGTGTTTATGCTATTGCCACTTAACAGTACTGTTTTTGTCTATACACCAACATAACTGTTATCCATCAACAGATTTAGTCTTGAATCATGTGAATTTCAATGAGATGTGAAAGCATTCCTTGAACCAAATGCAAAGTTTTGTATTGCTAACAGATGCTTTTCCTTGAAAAGTGCTTGGTTTTCTTAGCTGACTCGATGAATTTCTCTCCTGGAAGCTGCAGGCATTTGCATGGTGGCCAGAGGGGCATTGACTGTCCATCCGTCCAGGTGCTAACAGGGGCATAATTGGTGATGCAGAAGACAAAACTGAGTGACAAGGAAGGTCGGCTTTGCAGCTTAATCACAGAGGGAGCTGTGACTCTGCAGCTGCCAAATATGTTCTAGGACAGAGACTCTATGCCCTAAGGAAAAGAATCCCAGGGCTGTGTTCCTTCACCCACCGTGGGATAATTGCTGTGACCTATATAATCATGTAATGGCAGTATACTGTAGGGCACTACCTCTCTCCTGTTAAGGGGGGGGGGGGGGGCTTTCTATGCCCTAAGGAAAAGAATCCCAGGGCTGTGTTCCTTCACCCACCGTGGGATAATTGCTGTGACCTATATAATCATGTAATGGCAGTATACTGTAGGGCACTACCTCTCTCCTGTTAAGGGGGGGGGGGGTGCTTTGCATGTGCTGTTGCCTTTGACTGGAATGCTCCCACCTCCAAGGCAAACTCCTCCTCATCCTGCAGATTTCAGCTCTTCCCCAGGGAAGCCACTCCCAGTCTGGGCCACATTTCTTTAATCTAGGCATGCACAGAACCTGGGTTATAAACAATTTATGTTGTCTATAAATTACTTGTAAAAACTTCAGCATATACAGTGTGTATGTTTGTCTTGATCTCCATCTTGTGAGTGTTTAATTCATAGTTGAAGAATCATAATTAATCTAAAATACACACTCAAGGTATTAGTTAACATTAAAAAAAATAATCAAAAGTCTATACTTGTTTTGATTGAGGCACCTCCACAAAGGTTTCAACTATCTCTATCTCTAATCACCCAGAGGGTTGGATAATCAGCAAATAGTACTTTTAAATGATTTTTTATTAGTTTAATGAGTGGCATTTAAAAAAAATCGACTGGCTAGAAATCCCATACACCATCTCTTGCCTTCATAGAAACAGGGTAAAGAATTGAGCGAGGCTGGCATCACAAGCTCTTGAGAAGGCTGCATCGGGTTTAGAAGTCCATCCAGTTCCAGGTCCAGATGCTTTTGAGGATGCTGAACCTGAATCCTGCTGCTGGGATATTGTCACATTAATTCCAAGTGAACGTTTTCTGTCATGTGCTTTGTCCGGCCTTCTCAAAGCCTTGCTGTTCAAAGTGAGGTGTGGGGACAGCAGTGTCAGCAATACCTGAGAGCCGGCCAGCAATGCCACATCTTCGGCCCCATCCAGAACCCCTGCATCTGGACATGACCTTCAGTGACTTCTGCCCACACTGACCTTTGAGACACACTGCCTACATTTAACCACTGAAGAGTGGGACTTCATCAAGCTTACAGACCAGGTTGTATGAATGCATTTTTTCCCCCTTTTTGGATACCAGTCCACTGATAATTGTTTGTGTGACAGAATTCCGTCTGAGGTTTACTGTCACCGTAACTGACACCTGCTGGTGAGGAGGCAAGTGGGAAGAGCTGCAGACCTTTCCAACCTTAATTATTGGAGCCCACCTTTATCTACCGTAAATATCCTATCATCTCGAACGGTCAAATTGGCTTAGGTCAGTTTGAAACGCTTTTGGTTTGTGTCTGTCTCAGTTTGTAATTTGACATTCACTGTGTGATAATGTGTGTCTCCTTTAGTAAACTGTAGGCTCCAAGAGGGCAGAAACAAGTTTTATTTTGCTTCTTTTGCCTCTCTGGTCAAGCATCTAGCATAGTTGCTAGTAGACACTTAATAAATATTTATTAAACAAACATAGTTGAAGGAAAAGAAAGTTTATGATTTTCTGAGCAGGCAGGAAAAATACATTTAAGTGTTTGTGGGCTTTAGAACTTTGAGCTGACTCTTGGTTGCTAAGATAATAAATAACTTCTATTGTGATTTGCACCCAAAAATCCAAACAAACATATTTCAAGCTCATTTCTTTTGCACTTCTAGGGCTACTATTGTGAAGCCTGAGGTATGGAGAATTAATTATAAAAGCTTTTCTTTTCTTTTTTTCCTTTCTTGCTTTATAGCATTTATTTATATATTTATTTACTTTTGGTTGGAGCTTGCTAATCAGGTATGTACACGTTTAATAATCACGGAATGCATAACTACAACGTTAAAAGGAACACTGACAAATTACTTCATGACTTCCATACATTGTTCTGGGCTCAAGGTGGCAGACAGCCATTTTACCAGAGGGAAGAAAACCAGCCAGTGGTGACACACATATGCCTTCTCCCAACCCCAGTCTTGTGAAATAGAAAATCTTATCAGAAACATGTAATCAATTTAAGCTTGTTTTATGCAAATTGTACCCTATTAAGGAAGCTTGTGAACAAAATCTCTGAAAACAAGATTCTGCAGGCTTTTTTGGCATTGCTGTGATAGTACTGAATGCCAGCAGACTTGCATATTTAAAATATTTAATGACAGGGAGAAAATATAAAATTAATTATCTTGGTGAGAAAAAAAAACTGTCAGACAGATAATTTATTAAAAACTATTTTTGAAAATTGTTACATAAAACATTTTTAAATAAGAGAAATTGATCTATTTAATAATAGGTATTGGAGCTATACCAAAGTGTTTCCAAATTAAGATTTATGTTAAATTCCAATCCAAACAGTAGATGAAATAAATTGTGCCTATAACACAGTTGATTGCTCATGGCAATCTTGGGTCATGAGAATGGATTGCCAGCCCATATTTGCAGGTTGTAATATCTTTTATAAATGTTATTTAAGGGAAATCAAGTACCATTAATGCTCCAGCTATGCCCACAAAGAATATTTTTCAGAAGAGTGTGCTCTGGTTCATATGGTTTATTCCAAGATAGTTCCTATAGAGAACTACCTTTATCATTATTCTATTTTTAGGATTGAAGATTTCTTCCTGTTTCCAAAACCACATACATAAGAAAAGAAATATGAAGGAAGCAAATTCATACACCATAATAATACGTGGATGAAGAGATTGGAATGGTTAAGTAATATTGTATATTAAAACACAACATTTTTCTTAGACTTTCAGCCTCACTAGGGAACTTACTATTTGAAAAGGATGAAACTATAAGATTTTATGGCTTAGAGATATTTACACACATAGATCCCTGAAATGGAAAAGCACATACTTTATCGCTCTGCTCCCATAACTCAAAACTGTTGAATAGATTTAGTATTTTTAAAGTGAATTAAAACCAGACATAGACAATTTAAGGCCCAAAGCTGGTGGTTTCTATCAGCAATGAGGAGAAGAAAACAGTGATGATGAAAAAGCTTTTGCACGGTGCTAGGTGCATGCTCTCACTCTGAAGGACAGAGGTGCAGCCTGGGAGTGTGATGTGGACTAACAAAGGAGAGAGCAAGCAAAGCCCAAAGATGGAGAGCAGAAAGGGAGATTTCCCCTCACCAGGGGCCAGATTTTTCTTCTCTTCAAGTGGAGGTGGTTCACAGCACCGATCACTTCATGGGACCCAGGGTGGAAGCGATTGCCTTTATCCCAATTCCCTAAACTTGCTATTTCTGAGCTTGCAAGTGTAATGACTGAAGAGGGTACACTCTAGCCTGCTCACCCAGTGTTAGTCGTCCACGTAGGAGAATGGACGATTGAGTTATTCTAATGCGATGTCCATTTACATAGCACGTCCCAGCTACAGACTAAAGAACTAGAAAGAAAGCTGTTCTCAGTCTATTTGCCCCTTGCCACACCTGTGTGCATTTCCATTCTTTACTTCCCAGGAGAGCAGCCCTGCTCTTTTAGGATATTGCAAGTAAGTGTTTCAGAACCTGCACATGGAAGCTCCACTCTGCAACATAAATTCCTTCCATGGCAGCAGAGTATCCTTAGAGAAAGAAGACTTAGGTTCTAACCTTATCCATTTGGTGTATACAGTTCATTTGATAAATATCTGTATAATGCCTTTTATGTGTAAGACATTGAGATAAATGCAGAGCTTACTAAAATGATAACAGAGATGACGGGAGATCAAAAGAGAAAAAAACACCTGTGAATTATTACAGCACATTGAGATGTCTGCAAGTATACACTAGATCACAGCTGATATTAAGAAGAAAGTGATCATTTCTAATTGAGTCGAGAGGAAAGGCTTCACTGAGGAATTTCCAGCTGAGCAAGGATATTAGCGACAGTCTCTGGGCCACACACTGTGACGTGAAGCCTACATCTTGTCTGCAGAGCATTTGCTCTTCAAGCCTCCTACCTTCGTGCTCTTCTAGATCTTGCTTCCTCCTCTGTCTTCCAGTCCTGATCATTTATCCTCTTTCTTTTTCTCTCATGCTTCTTCCTCTTCAAATCTTTGGGCCCGTATTAATTATTCATACCATATCTAAGACTATAACTGTATGTCTTCGTTTTCTTATGTGTTGACCTATTTTGTCACATCTACACATCTATAATTTTACAGAAAAACAAAATGCAATCAGACTGTGTATGTTTGTTTTTGTTTTCATCTATTTTAGACTACTTTTTTTTTGGGGGGGGGCAGGGTCTATATAAGGATCTGAACCCGTGACCTTGGTGTTATGGACACCAAGCACTTAATCAAGTGAGCTAACTGGCCAGCCCTGCTTTTATCCATTTTAAAACAGTTTTGTTTCCCCCATTTTTTGCTTGGCCTTCCCACTCCCTCACAATTGCCCCAACTCCACAGCTAATTCCTGTTGTCAACTGTCAGTGCAGTCCTACATATTTTCATATGATTGTATAATCACACGCACATGGATATACATATACCTATCTATATGGTTTTTTCCTCATTGCTTTTTATAAATATAACATTATATTATAGTAGAGTTCCAACTCATTCTTTTTCTGGTTGTGTAATATTCCATAGTGTGGGCACACAGTGAATTTGTCAATCATTACCAAACAAACTAGAATTTTGCCTCCAGGTTTTTGCCTCAGTGAATGTTGATGTTCATACAAGTATATTCTTAGATGTTTTTATTTCTCTGTTATGCAATCCAGGAATGGGATTGTTAGGTACACACACACACACACACACACACACACACGCACACACACACACTCACACTCAAACATTCTGTTTTAATAAATATTGCCAGGAAGGTTGTTTTCAAAAAATGTTTTAATTCACACTACCAATGTGTGAGAAAATGTTCTTTCTGTATCTCTGTCAATAATAGACATTTGTACTTCTTTTTATATCTTTAGGAATTGCATTCTTCTTTTTTTGAATCTATTTAAACTTTTAAATATGTAAAACATTTACATGATTCTAATGTCAAAGCTATATAAGCAACTATCTTCAAGAACACCTTATTTCTGCCACTTTTCTATCTTGTTGCTTCTTCCCCTACAGGTAATAATTTTTACTAATTTTTAGTTTATTCTTTAGAATCTCTTTTTTAAATATACTTTATTACATTTAAATTTATACATTTAACACCTTTTCTTATGCAAAAGTACCATACCATATATATATTTTTTGTACTTGACTCTTTTCACTTAAAAACATATCCTGTTTCTCTATCCATGTGTGGATAAAGACCTTTCTCATTTTTTTTAATAGCCACACAAGATTACGTTGTATGAATACACCATGTGTTAGTCAGCCAATCTTCAGCTGATAGACATCAGGGTTGATTTCAAACTTTTGCTATTCTAAAAAATGTCACAGAGAATAATCTTGAGCATAAGTCATTTTATATTTTTCCAGTGTATTTTTAGGGCAGATTCCTAGGAGTGAAATTGCTGTGAAAGGGTAAATGCATATCTAATTTTTCTAGATATTACCAAGTACCCCACCACTGGGGTTGTACAACACTACATTCTTACCAGAACTATGAGTGACTGTTTCCCAGAAGTCTTACCAAAATTCTCCACTTCCAAATTTTCAGATTTTCATTAAACTGACAGATGAGAAATAATAATTTCATTTAATTTGCATTTCTTTTATTATGAGTGAGATTGAGGATCTTCTCATGTTTAAATACCATTAACAATTTTTTTCTGTGAACTACTTGTTTACATATTTTTCCCATTTTTCTTATGGGTTATTGGGTTCCCCCCCTCAATTTTAGTGGCTGTTTGTATTTTAGAGATAATAATTTTTTGTGATCTAAATTTCCAATATTTTAAAATTATTTTTTGATTTTGCATAAGGTGATTTTTTTTTCATGGAAAGTTTGTGCATGTGTACACCGTTGAAACTAATTAGTTGCTTATGGATTTTGAGTCACAGTTAGTAAGGTGTTCCTACTTCCAATTTGTAAAGGATTCATCCATAGTTGCTCTCAGGATGTGATTTATACGTATAGATCTCCAATCAATTTGGAGTTTACACTGGTATATGTAGTGAGGTACAGATGTAATTGTATCTTTTTCCAAATGTCTCAACACCATTAATTAAAAAGTTCACTGTTTTCTACAGCTATGAAATGCCATTTTTATCATATATCAAACTTTTGTGTGCACTGGGTTCAATACTATACTATATTCCATTTGTCTATTGACACACCAATAGCATAGTCACCTGAAGGGTTAATAACATCTTTCTATCTGGCTATCTGACAGGGCTAGTCACATTCCCCACCACCTTCTTTTGCAGCAGTTTTCTTCTTATCTTTGCTTTATTTTTCCATGTGAAATTTAAAATCAACTTGGGTAGCTCATTTAAATTTTTTCTTAGCATTTCTATTCAGATTGCATTGTTTAGGAGATAACTCAGGAAAAATGAATATCTTCATGATGTTGAGTCTTCTTTTCTGAGAATATTGTAGGTTTTTACAATTGTTCAAATCTAATTTGGGGTCTTTCAGAGATATTTTAAAGTTTTTCTCATTTAGCTTGTGCACATTTCTTGTTAAGTTTATAACTAAGCATTCCATTTTGTTTGTTGAAATTTTAATTAGGTCTCTTTCATTATTTCATCTAACTTTTATATACACAATGCTATGTTAATTTCTATATATTCATTTTATATCTTCCTTTTTAAAATACATTCTTTTGTTTGTAATTGTCATTCCATTATTCTCTTAAGAATTCCAGATATACAATTTCAAAAGATTACACCTTTCTTTTTTTCTAGTTCTCATGCATCAAATTTCCTTCTCCCCTAATTTTATTAGCTCATACTTCTAAAACTGTGTTAAATTGTATTTGCTATATTGGGCATCCTTATTTTGTTCCTCACTTTAGCAAGAATGCCACTAATGTATTACCATTAAGTAAGAGGCAGGTTTGGAGATTTTATATATGTGTGTGTGTGTGCGTGTGTGTGTGTGTGTGTGTGTGTGTGTGTGTAATTATAGTTTAGATCTATCTATGATTCTTGTTCTACTGAGTGATTTTATCAGAAATAGTCTTTCCCAGACTAACAAAAACTGTGGGAATTCACAAGACCAGCCCTATAAAAAATCATCATCTGGAATCCAAAGAGTGATAAACACCTTCATGAGTATTTGAGAAAGAATAAAACCCACTGGGTGTTGAATATTGTGAAATGTCTTTTAGGCATCTATGGAAATGGTCCTCATTTTTTTTTCTTAAATGTATTAATATATGTCATGGTATCCATATCACAGGTATCAGTCCCAAGAACACTCACTAAGAGATATCCTGAATACTAATTTCCCTCGCAGAGATTACATCCCAGGGAACTCAAGCTGGAAAACTACACTTAGCAATTGAGATTTGTTCTAGGATTGGTTTTTTCTTCAGTACTGATCCCAATGCACTTTTGCGAGTCATTCTGATTAAATAAATATTTTTTTCCCTTTGGCAAATTTTTTGGTGATAAACAAAACAATAAGTAATGGAGTTTTTCTTGCCTGTAGGCAGTGGAGTGTGATTCCCATGCTCTGGAATCGGTTCTCTGGTGGTCAGGCATTTCAGCTATACTTCCAACATTTTTCTGCAAGCTATTATTTTCTTAGCTATCAAGTGGAGATAAGATTACTGCTTACCTAATAGGATTTAGGGGCTGATTAGATGAGGTAGAACACCTAAAGCACAGAGTACAGAGCAAAATATCTGCTACCATGCCATAGATATCCAATAGAGTCTTTCGACAAAAGGATTTTTCTAGTAGCTTATATTACTTCCTCTCCAAGCATAATATTTTTCATTAAATTTTGTAGCTTGTCAATATATTATGACTGGAACAGGGTTTTGTTTTGCTCTTTTTCCTTACAAAAAGAGCAACTCCGAATGGCCTTTACTCTTTGTTCAGAAATAAAATGTATCTACTGAACGCTAGAAAGCATTGTTTTATTGTTGTTCTAAAAAAAATTGATAATTCTTTTAGTGTAGTAATTATAGTTCAGAATGATTTGAAAATTGGTAGCTCCATGCTACTATTTGACAAAGTTTCATGTGAAAACACTGAAATCTTAAGGGAAAACAAAAGCTTGGTCCAACAAAATCAGATTTTTCAGACATCCATTGTTCTTATTTGCACTTTTTTTTTTTCAGCTTGTGGAAATTCATCACATTTAGAAATTCATTTATCTCAGCACATGCAGATTCACATTGTGTATTTACATCCAAGCCATATTCAGTATTTATATTTACATTGTTATTTGAAGTTGTGGCATTTGCTTTGCTGTTTTCATCACTACTTTCATGCTTCGGGTAACAACTTTTGAGCCACTGATCCATTTCTGTGAATCAAGAATATAACACCTTAGAAAAGTAACAATGAAATGTGGAACTCTAACAAACGTAAACAAAAATATGCAGGTGCAGTGAGAATGAGTTCGTCAAGATAAACTACATCCCATTCGTTCACTGGAGGAACTGCTAGGGAGGAAAGCGCCGTGGCAGTTTTTGTAGAATAAGTGGTCTTTCAGAATGTAATCGCTAATCATATCTTTCAAGTTCAGCAGTGTCTGTGAATAAATCATTTCTTTGCATTTCTTCTGAAACCATCAAACTGCCTACAGAGCACGTGACAGGCTGCTAGACCCACGGAGACCAACAGACCACACTCTGAGATGCACTTATTCTGCCTGAAGTTGCTTTCCTGTGACTCTCCAGACAAAGGCACAGGTATCCATCTTGCCCAAAACCAGGTGTTCTAGCTCTGGATCAAACTTGCTCTTTCGAGCTATAGTTGAGACTCAAAACTTCAGCTGAATTTGGTTACTCCCCTTAGAAATGTTCATTTCTACGGTGGCTGAGCAAGGCGTGGGAGCAACACCGAGGGTTGCGATCCCGTTGCCAGTCCCGGTCCCGTACGGGCGCGACACTGAGGGTTGCAATCCGTTGCTGGACATGAAAAAAGACAAAAAAGGAAAAAAAAAAAAGAAATGTTCATTTCTACGGTGGCTGAGCAAGGCGTGGGAGCAACACCGAGGGTTGCGATCCCGTTGCCAGTCCCGGTCCCGTACGGGCGCGACACTGAGGGTTGCAATCCGTTGCTGGACATGAAAAAAGACAAAAAAGGAAAAAAAAAAAAGAAATGTTCATTTCTACACAAGACAGGTAATGGGGCATCAACCACTGTTCACATCAGTTAGCTGGGCTTGTTAAGTGGGTCAAGGACTTTTCCTTATATTCTTGGGCTGTTCACAAAATAGATGCCATGAGAATTAGCATAAAATTTAGCTATAGTTGACGGGATCCTTCTGAAATTAGGGTTGCCTGGGCTAATGCCTTGTACGCACCAGGGATTCTAAATTCTAACCCCTATTCTGCAAATCGCTTATAGTAATTTTAACAAATGATTCAGTTTCTTTTAACTCTGTCCTCTTCTTCTTTAGGAGTGCAGGAACAGATGTAGCTTTCCAGTGAAAAAGCAGATGTCAAAAAGTGAAAATAAAACAGATATAGGAGTCACTTTCTAGAACATCAAGATTCCAAGAAGGCTTAAACAGATAGATTTATTATTAATTTTAATTTTAAAAATATTAGCCCAGGCTGGACTTCTGATCAAGACGGTGGAATAGACAGTCCCCAGCGTCACCCTCTTCTACAATCAACCAATTTACAACTATTAAAAAGCAACGACTGCCAAGCTGGGGCTGCTAGAGCTCAGGGGAAGAGGAGGAGAGACCTACAGAGTGCATGAAAGTGGGAGAAGCCACGATGCAAAAAAGAAAGGCCCGCTCTGACCATTTCAAGGCCCGACCACTTCAAGGCTGGCGCTGATGAGCAAAAGCTGGCAAAAACCACAGCTGTGCCCTTTATATAACGTTGCTTGGGGGCTGCAAGGGAGAAGAGAGCCATGCTGGCCCCCAGGCCAGCAAGACCACTAACGGTTCCTGTGGACATAGGAGTGAGGGGCCACAGACAACTGAAAAAAGGAGCCACTCAGAGACTGGTGAAGTCATCGAAAGGGACTGGTGCAAGTCCTGTCCCATGGAAAGTGTTTGGAGTGTGTGTGGGGGGGGAGACGGGCCCAGTACGGGATCATTGGGGCACAGCATGGACAGCCGATCTGCCCTCCAATCAGCACAGGACCACTCAGTGGAGACTGGTCAGGAATATAGACCTGCAGGGGTGCAGTTTGCTGAAGAGACTCAGGCTCATACCAGTTTCCACACAACCCAGGTGTACTGGGCCTCACAAGACCCAGAAGTGATTACAAGGTCAACTATTAAAACCTGAGCTGCATAAAAAGCCCAGAGAATCAGCAGCAAAGCAGCAATTTAGCTCAACCACAGGGCTCAAGTGCTGGTCCCCACAGGAAGTTCCCCCATTTTAGAAGTAACCAAAGGACAACGAATTAGTTCCAGTGCAGAGTTTAAGTGGTGGGAATAAAAATAAACCAATGAAGAACTGAAAGAAAAAACAAAAAACCCAAAGATCAGAGACAAGTTTCTGATATTAATCAGTAAAGGTCTAACACCACCAAAGAACACCTATAAAACCTAGAAGGACCAGAAGCTCTCCCGGCTCCCAAGCCAGGGGACAGGGAGGGCCGAGGGCCTCAGCCACACACCCCTAAGGTCCACATCTGGCTCAGCAACAATCACCCAGCTGCCACAGACAGCACTCCTTAGCTGGGGTGGCGGGTGCTGAAGGCCTCAGCCATGCCACGGCAATGTCCGCATCCAGCCCAGCCACAACCAAGCCACCACCAGAAGCCTCCTGAGCTCCCCTGCTAGAATGAAGCAGGTGCCACAGGCTTCAACCACGCACCCCCTTCCCCGTCCTCTCACCCATCCCCTCCCTATTCTCTCCCCCCTCCCCCCAACTGCTCTACAACATCTTAGAATACAAAATAATAATAATAATTAAATAAATTTTTAAAAAAAGTATTAGCTCAAAATCATGGCTATTGAAATGAAAGTCAATGCCTAAAATGACAGTATGGTTTCTGTCATCCCTTTACCCCCTCAATTCCTTCACATTCTTATTCCTGCTGGGAAGGGGGGACTTTTAGCATCTAAGTTTTGTCACGTGAGGAGATAGGGCTAATGAGAGAGAGTTGGTCAGACCTATGGATGGTAGGAGCAATGATATTGGTTCCCCTGCATTAAAATTGGGGTGTAAACAGAAAAATGCTTTCTCTGGATCTAACCATGTAGGATCATGGAAGGTCGTATCAAGGGTACCAGTGGTAGGGGAAGAGGGTGGGGCTGGGAGACAGAAAATGAAAGTAGGAGAGTGACCAAGACAGAGGGGACTTCAAGGTTCCCCTGCATGAAGGCCAACTCGGCTGGGAATAAAGGGAGACCAAATTGGGATGGGGAGGGACAATTTTGTATATCCCTTGTATTCTGTATTCACAATCAGACAATGTTGTGTTCTCTCTGGAAAGGGCACGCTATGTGGTTCTCAGTGACTGAGGGGCAGAGTTACATTTATTAAGATGCACGGTGTCTTTAAGAAGGTACCATTTGTGGCAGCTGATCTCCCTGTTTCATTGCCTCTTTGTCACCCACCCTGAGTCTGCACCCCAGCTGTAGTGCTCCTCTTCTGTCCCTCAGCACCTGTCCTGTTCCCAATATGGGTGTAAAGGAAGCTGTGCTCGATTGGGCACAGCTCTTCAGTTCTCAGGGCTCACAGGTCAGAGCCCATGTTTATCAAGGAGGGTTTCGTGTAGGCACCGAAGGCATCTTTTTTATTTTTTTAATTGGATGTTTCTGTATCAACGCTGGAAACATTTTTTTAAAAAATCTGTACCTAGAATAGAAATAAAATCTCCTACCAGAGTAAGCACTTAAAGTATGTAATACAACTAAATGATGTTCAAACATTTTTAATGTGGAGGCAGAAAAAAATATTTCTTTAGCAGAAGTTTAAAAAGAAGAATTCACTTTAGTTAAGTACACTTATTCTCCAAGCCTCAATTTTTAAATTTGGAAGAGGAACAACTAACTCTCTCTCTGTCACATAAGCCAGAAAATTTTTAAGATGAGGAATAGAAAAAATAAAAGAGAAAACAACTTGTATCTCTATTTGTGTGGGTGTTTTTAAAAACAGTCACCACTTTGGTATGAAGGTGTCATATCTGTGCAGGATGACAAATTTCATTTTAGCCTCCTTATCTAGTCATATATACACAGAGTGTTAACAAGCCATTGCTACTCTAACTTGATAGAGACAGCCAGGAAAAATTCAAAATAGTCATAAAAATCAAGGCACTGTGTTGTTGCAATATTTATTTCCCTGCCAGGGGTCCTGCTGCTCGGAAAGAGATCTCTTACATGTGCTGTCTATGCCTCTAGCTGAACCTGGTACAAACAGAACACGTTCCAAACTGTCAGGTTATGCTTTCCAGGGAAGACTGCAAATCACACCAGCTCAGTGGCAGGGGGACCCCACCCCCCACCTCATCCATACGTTCCTCTTGTTCCGTTGTGTGCATAAGAAATTATTAAATGCCAAATAGTTTTAGAAATGAGCAGGGCAGAATAAAGAGCTGTGGGACCAGAGGACAAAAGCCTTAACATGGGAATTCAAAAATATTAGCTGAGGGCACGGCATGTTCTTGCTGAGGCTGACTGCTGTGTATGTGCGTGTGTGTGTGCGTGCGTGTGTGTGTGTGTGTGTGTGTGACAGTGAACAAGAAAAGACGTGTTAGTGGGGACTGGAAAGCAAAGGGAAAACTGTTTGCAGAAACAGAAATAAGATCTGATCTAATTTGAAAGGGTGCAAGAACAACCAGAAGGAGTCAATTAACTGGTCACTAGACTTGGCAAGAGTCAGCTAGAAAAGGCTTAAATATAGGAAAATGTTCCGGGCTGACAAAAAAAACATCCAAAGAAAGAGAGAAATTTAGAAAAATGTTTATGAGGAAACTAGGGCAGCATAGTCCTGTGGAAAGTCAGAATACTACTTAAAGGATAATACAGGCTGAACCAAGAGAAAATACTAGAGAACCCAGATAGAAACGAATTTGTTTTTTTTCTCACCAGAAGAATGAAAAGAGATCCAAGAGATTTGAGAGAGAACAAGAGCTAGAAGACAGAGATGAGGTTCTAGAAGCATCTCCCCACCTGGGTTGGGCACACAGCTGAAGAAAAGCCAGGAAGCGAAACATTGGAAATTAGGCAAGTTGAATTAATGAATGCCACTCATACTTAAATATACTTACCAACGCATGGGAGCCCTAACTTTATCTGGTCCTGAAAATATATGGTTCTTCCCACTAAGCCCTCTTTAACTATGTGTGTTATTCTGAAAACCCACTTGGCCGTAGAGGCCAGATGAAAGTAAAAGAGAAGAGATGAAGTCAATTTCTATTCCAAGTTCTCCTAATTCTGAAAAATGATCTGGTTGTTGGAGGAATTCTCAAGGGGTGGCCACAAAACATACCTAGCAGCAGAAAGCCAGCAGCCTGCTTTGTGGGGTGTTCTGGGCCTGTTTCACCACCACCCAACTTTCGTGGCTTCATGAGCAGATTTTTTTTCCATTACAGCATCTTTGGAAGACTCCAGCAACTTCAGGCTCAGGCCAAAGTCTAATGGATGTGGGATATTAGAAGTAGAGCAAGAAAAAGAAGCAGTGTATCATTATCTAAATCACAGATGCAGACCATCTCCTGCAACTCATTGGTAAGGAAATAAAGCCACGTTGCTGTTTAATATTCCTGGGACTATAGGACTGTCATGTGATACCCATGGCCCCATTACCATGGTATATCATTCATTTAAATACTACAAGTTTTTCCCTTTTTTTTTTTTTTTTTTTTCCATCTGGGTTATTTTGAAAAGATTATCTTCAGGATCAGATTGTTCTTGCCTGCTTCTTTTAGCTTGCTGCTTTCTAGCCAGCTTGTTATGGCCTGTTCTAGCCTGCTGCTTGTTTCATTGAGTGAATCTTTCAGTTCCATGAGTTCTGCTACATTCTTTTTTAAGGTATTAAACTCTTGTAAATTTCCTCCTTCATATCCTGGATTTTTTTTCTCCTTTCATTATGTTGTCCAATTGAGTCTTCTCATATCTCAGTGAGTTTCCTTAAGTTTCTTGCTCAGAATTCCTTTTCAGTCATTTCAAGGGTTTCCTGCTTTATAGGATCTAGTATTTGAGAATTACTATATTCTTTTGGTGGTGTCATATTTTCTTGGGTTTTCATATTTCTAGTATCTCTATGTTGATATCTAGTCTTCTCGTAGAGCAGGTGCTTCTTCTATTACTCTGGAGTGGGCTTTGAGGAGAGAGATGTCTTCTTTTTCTGGTCACCGCAGGTGACTCTCCTCATGTCAATGCAGTCAAGTGTCTGGCAGGCCACCTGCACAGCAGCTGCGGCCACTGCTATGGCATTGAGATACTTTTGTGGCAGCTGGGGCAGTGGCAGTGACAGGCCACCTGCGTGGAAGTAGTGTTTTCAGATGCTCCTTGCCTGCTTCCAGGCACAGGCAGTGGCTGCCCTTGACTCCTGCCTAGGACCCCAGGCATAGTCTGTTTCTTGCCTGTTTCTGGGCAGAGGAAACTGCCCTCATCTCCCGCCTAGGACCCCCTGGGCTTGGCCATCTTTCAAGTCACAGCCTGCATTATCATGGCGCCAAATATTTCATCTTCTGTCCCTACAGTTTAGTCAAGTCCATAAAGATGAAAATCATTTGACCAGTCATTCTCACTGTCCAATTATATAACCCAACTTATCTTCTTTAAATTGCACTGATTAACTCAAATCCTCTCTCCTGCCTCTGCCCGTTCCACCCTGTTGGGAAAATATAAGGAAAATGGTCAGGGCCCCTCGGATGTTCAGAGTCTTGCCGAGCATCTGAGGTGGGTATGCGCCTGAACACGGGTGTTCCTTGTTATTGTCTAATGTGATTGAACATGTGCATCCGGTTTGTTTGTTTGTTTCTCTGGATTATGGACTTGAGTAAAAGAACTAAAAGCGCAGATGCGAGAAGCTTCTAGAGGACGCTCCTGGAAGCCATATTAGGTCAACTGATCCTAGCTCTGAATAAAGACTATTATTTCTTCCCCCATGGCTCCAAGGACCTTTTCCCATTACCTAGCTTGTAGACCTGCATGTGAAGGTTTGTGACCTAGCTGGGACAATGGGCTTGAAGGGTCTGTGAGACCTAGCCCTATCTCTACACAACCCCACTCAGTGTTTGCACAATTAGTCAGTTAGATAGACAGAGAATTTGAGGGCTAGCTTAAAAGCTTATTTTTAGCAACTGTTTTCCTTTGACACAAACCTGTTTGTTCAATTTAAAAAAAAAATCTGTACTTAATTTAGCTAATTAATGCTTTATAAATCTCTCACAACACTGATTTGGTCCCCATCTTTTCAAAGGAGATACACCTAATATCCCTTCCCATACAAATCTTTTATGTAGGTGTGTGGAGGAACTGAATGTCTACTGCAATGCTATTTTCATTTGGAGTTTCTTAATATTCTTTTTCTATCCATGTATATCTATGGAGTGATGACTCCATAGATCATCTTTAAGTCACCTGTCAGAAAAAAATTAAGTCACCAGGGCTTTATAGCTCCCTCAGAGTCTAGAGACTTCCAGGACAGAGCTTGTTTCTCAGTTCACCAACTTTCTCCCTCCAGAGCTCTTCCCTGCAAAATCTTGCCCTTGAGGACTTCTATTTTAGAAGGAAAGCTACCAGCTCTGCAAGCACTCGAGCATCAGTTTTGCTAGCAGTGTGTGAGCACGTTTAAAGAAAGTGTTATAAAGTGGGAGACATATACCCTTTTATGTGTTGAATATAATGAGGTATACTAATTAGTCTAACTCACTAAGGCAAATCACCACATAGTTTTAAAAGGTCTACTGTTCAATGCACCATAATTAAATTAAAGTTAAAACACTGTAATTATTTAGAACCAAGCTGCCATTTTCTTACTGACTTTGTGAACTTATAGTTTCAAGCGAACGCAGAGATAATATTGCATAACACAAGTTGACTATATATTTTCTTGTCGATATTGTACTGGGAGTTAAATTACTCAGAAGTTCAGAGGCTAATAAGAAATACAAGGACTATCTTCTACATTATAGTAGCTTTAAGGGCTGGCCAGTTAGCTCAGTTGGTTAGAGCACAGCCTTATAACACCAAGGTCAAGGGTTTGGCCATACTGGCCAGTCTCAAAGTCTCAGGAAAAAAAAAAAAAAAAAAAAAAGAAAAAGAAATAGCAGCTTTACATTGGCTGAATTTAAAGGTGAATGGGTAAGTTACACATAATGTCACTTAAGCAGTCTTCTCACCTCTGCTGAAGGCCTTTTATGTGACAGAAACTGTGCTTTATATACTCTATCTCCTGTAAACCACAAGACTGCCCTGTCAGACAGGTATTGTTAGGTTTACTTTAGAGATGATATAGTCTCAACTTGGGAATCTCAAAGACAATTCAGACTCTGACATGAACAAACAGGGCTCATTATGATCTCACCCCATCACTAACCCTATTTCCTCCCCAATCTAATCTTTCCCATTGTTTTCTACCCTGTGAATGGCCCCACTCAGCTGCAAAAGCCAGAAACCTGGGAGTTATCTTTGACATTTTTTTTTGTCCTTTAGCCCCATGTTCAATCGCTATACAGCCTTATAAATTTTTATATCCTATACATCTGTCAAGTCTTTCCCTTATTTCTGTCACCCACATAATAAAACCACACCAAACAGCCATAATACCTTATATGGACTGTGGCAATAGTCTACAAAGTTTACAACTCATTTTCCAGCATTCATCTCTTTTCACTTGATGTTCTTAAGTCAAATTTCATTATGCTACTTTGCTGCTTAAAACACCTCTATGGCTTTCCATAGCTCTTTTGAAAAAAAAAATTTTAACAGAGCCAAAAACCCAACTTGATTTTGTGTCATCCGCCTCTTCAGGCTCAAATTGCATCCTCTTATACTCCTTCCTACAATGACATTCACAATGCCCTCCAGTCACAATGACCTCCCTCTGCTTCTGAATCAAATGCTCCATGATCTGACCTGCCTCAGGCCCTTTGCACATGCTGTTCTCAATGGCTGACTAGACCATTCTTGCTTCATTCCTTCTGCCTAGTTAAAGCCTACAAATAATATCTTGTCTTTATGATAGGTCCTCAGGGAAACTGTCCTTGATCTCACCCTAGCAAAGGGCCCTGTTCTATGTTCTCATAGGAGCCTAATTCCTTCCTTTACAGCATTTAGTATGAATATGTATTATACATGTTGCTATTTGATTATTACTTGTTACATTTACCTGCAAATTCCTTAAGCATAGGAACCTTGTCTTTCTGCATTTCATTATACCCCCAGTGCTTGTCAAAATGACATGTTTAGCAAACATTTTGGCCACATGTTTAATTCTTACTCTGACTTTAATTTAATAGCCTTTCAAAATACTGAATACAGAAGAGAATAAATTCCTTTAAGAAATAGGGAAAACAGTTGAAAGCACATATATGAAGTAGAAGTGGAATCGTATTTGATATATTTTGATGGTCTGGAAAAAAAAGTGTCATTGACATATCATGGTACCTGCTATTTCCGAAATTAGTAATTTTTCTTAGAGTCATATTTTCTAGAAACTCAAATCAGGTGGGAAATTCAGCACCTTATTAGAAGAACCAATAGTCCACGTGAGTCCAACAGGTAGGCAGCAGAAAGCAGATTTTCAAGATAACTGGTAAAAGAAAGGTAATTTGGATCAAGGAAAAAGCTTGAAATTCATTGGAAGTATCAAACCTTGAGAGACTACTTGGATAAGACAAAGGCATGTTGTAAAACATGCCTGGAAAGGTAGTAGTAAATCTCCCACATGAGGATGTTCATAGTCACAGTTGTGTAATGTATAGAATTCAATCATCTGTGGTCCCAGCTGTACTCCAGGTGCCATTCAAAGACATATGAGTTCAGCATCTAAAACAATTAAACAGCATTTAACCTACTCCAATGTTTTAAACCATCAAAGAAAAAGCACACTTATAATTTAAGACAAAACTGAAAAATCCTCCTCCCATCTCCCTCACTCTCCATTTCACTCACATACCACGATGCTCCAGTGCCCCCCACTCCACAACTCCAAGCTTCCCCACTTTTTTATAAACCCACTCTTAGAGGCTTTCTTTTCTCTTTCCCCTCCCTGCAGCTCATTTTTTTTATTATGTAGATAAACTATCTGAGATCTCTGACTGTCACTTACCCATTCCCAGATCCTCCGAACACCAGGAATTAACCCAGGAAGCGGAAATCTTACTACTTTCCCAGAGTAAGGAAGTAGGGAGGAGACTGAGAGTATTTACAATTTAACACCTTTAAAAATTACTATTGTTTTCCCCCTCGTTCTTGAAAATATGCCATTTTATACTATGACAAAGAAAAGTAAACCCTGATTCATATTACATAATTTATAAGGTGAATATTATGCACTATCATGTTTTAGAAAGCTATGATTTTTCCCCCTCTTTAGGGCATTGTAAGATTAGGGGTGGGGCAGGTGGTGCAGACCTCCTGGTACCCTTTAACCATCTACTGTTTGGATAAAATGTGTCTGAGTGGGGCATTTTATTGAAGAACTCTGGGACTCAGAAAGCAACAAAGTATTAGGCACCAAGATAAGACAGAGCAGATAACAAAATAAAGAAGCACGATGGATAGAAAGAATAACACCAAAGACAACCCACCCAAGTTGTCATTTTGCTTCAGCCAGGCCCTGCACAGAGGTACCAGAGAGGAGGCTCTGTGTGCCATCAATAATTAATACTGTTCAGGAAAATGCCTGGAGATAATCCAAAATTGAGGGTGCAAAACGTTTATTGTATGTAAATGAGCCAAAGACCACATATCTTCAGAAATAAGAGTTGGTCCCTTGATGAAATCTCCCCTAATGGTCTGCCTGTTGCAAATGCAGTTAGCACTAAGCTCTGAAGTGAAACACTCCAAGTAATGTAGATTTCAAAGTATGGCATGCTTTCTGCAGTGGAACACATTTAACGATTTTCTCATTTGATACCTAATGAGATTTTTCAAACTAATTCCAGGCTTGGTATAACTTTTTGAAAGAAGACAGGAACAAATTAAGAAAACAAACCATGGCAATGACCTGATGCTGGAGAGAACTGAATAAGATATCTTTGGTCCCAGAAATCTGGTCCTAAATAAGATGGCAACCAAAGTATGCTTCATCAAATTAATCAAGAAAGAGTTTTTAATAAGAAATGTTAGATCATCACAGAGTTTCAAAACTCTGCAAGCATTGCAGATAGAGCTGGCCAGTACAAAGACCAGTCAACTGCAAACCACCACTGGTCACATTTTAATTTAAATTTCCAGTGAATTTTCTACTAAAATGTATACAAGGTGGTTTCCATTAGAGCTATGAACTTTCATTACCCAGAAAAGCCTATGAAATATATCCGAGCAGTTCTCTGGTTTAATTACCAACTGTTTACCATCTACATCACCATAATGATTTTTGCCATAATGCTTTTCTAGTACATTATATTTGAAATAAAGAGCATATGTAATTCTATTCCCCTCTAAATCCTCATATTAAAAGATAAAATGATTCTATTGTTTTAACTTTCTGGTTTATTTTTCAAATTATTTTCAAAGAGAAAAATGAAGGGAAGGAAATGTGCTAACAGCCTGAGTTTAAATGTAATAGCCACTGAGAGGCCATTGCTGCACATCTGTGTAACTTAGGAAAACTCCATGTGGACGCTTCCATAATCAATTGTTCTTCGATAGAATGCATGTGCCAAAAGATAAACTGTTTGGGTTCAAAGGGCAGTGGATTCATTAAAAGAAGTTCCTAATAAAAGTGATTCAATCTTTTGTATTTAGCTTTTAATACAAAAAATTAATTAACATTTGCATTATGAGATCTGACCTCCCCAGGGAAATATAATCAATTCTCCCAATGCAGGATGGATTCTGCAGAGGACATAATATCTAATTGTGGTGCTAATCAATCATGTCAGTGGTTCAGGGGAACTGTAAATGATGCACAAAACTATTAAACTTTAGGCTCTTTTAAAGCCAGTTGTCAACACCATAGTATATAAATATACTTACAGTGGGAACTGTTTAATTATAATATTGATTAAATTATTGCAGTTCCTGGCATAATACATGATGATGGTATACTATCTGGAAGGACAACTGAAAACACATCTATAGTTTTGCAAGTATTATTTCTCAAGGAAATTGTGTTAATTACAGCAGATGATGCATGTCTCTACTGCAAAGCCTGCATTACTGAAAAAACAAAAAGGGTTTTTAGTTGAAGATTATAATTCCAGAAGAAAGTCTAGATGATTTTAGGTCATTTCTAAATCATTATTTTATTATTGTTACTTTGAAGCATTCCTTTTTTAATGTGTTCCTGATTTTTTTATTGAGGTATAATTTATACAACATAAAATTCACTATTTTAACCATTTTAAAGTATACAATCCAGTGGCTTTCAATACATTCACACTTTTGTACAACCACCTCCACGATCTAATTCCTGACTATTTTCATTATACCAAAAAGAAACTCTGTACCCATTAAGTAGTCACACCCCATAATGGAATTATATAATATGTGGCTTTTTTGTGTCTGATTTCTTGCATCATAAGTAATCAAGATTCATCCATATAGTATCAGTACTTTTTTCCCTTTTTATGACTGAATAATATTCCATTGTATAAAAATATAACTTACTTTTTTATTCCTTCTTCGGTTGATAGTCATTTGGGTTGTTTCCACTTTTTAGCTATTATAAACAATGTTGCTATAAATATGAATACTTGGTACAAGATTTTGCTTAATCACCTGCTTTCAATTCTCTTTGGCATATACCTAAGAGTAGAATTGCTGTTTAGCATTGGAGCAACCAACAAACTGTCTTCCACAATGGCTGCACCATTTTACATTGTTACCGGCAATATACTAAGGTTTCAGTTTGTCTACATCCTTGCCAAAATTTGCTATTTTTCTTTTTAAAACTTATTATTGTTATAGCCTTATTATAGCCTTTCTAATGAGTATAAAGTGGTATCTCAATATGCTTTTAATTTGCATTTCCTTAATGACTACTGATGTTAAGCATCACTTCATGTGATTATTGGCGATTTGTATATCTTCTCTGGAGAAATATCTATTCAAGTTCCTTGCCCATTTTTTAATTTAGTTTTTTGGTCTTTTTGTTGTTCAGTTGTACAAGTTCATTGTATGTTCTGGATACTAGACCCTTGTCAGATCTTTGATTTGCAAATATTTTCTTCCCATTCTGTGGCCTGGTTATTTTGTTGTTGTTGTTGTTTTTATTTGTTTGTTTGTTTTTCTTTCTTGTTAATGTCCTTTGATGCATATGAGTTTTCAATTTTGATGAAGTCCTATTTATTTATTTTTTATTTTGTTGCTTGTACTTTAGGTGTCATATGTAAGAAACCATTGCCAAATCCAGGGTAATAAACATACACACCTGTGCTTTTATTCTAAGAGTTTTATAGTTCTTACAGTTAGATCTTTGATCCATTTTGAGAAAAATTTTGTATATGGAGTGAGGTAAGGGTCTAGCTTCATTCTTTTGCATGTGGTTTTCCAGTTGTCCCAGCACCATTTGTTGAAGATACTATTCTTTTCCCACTGAATGGTTTTGGCACCCCTGTCAAAAATAATTTGGCTATAGATGTACAGGTTTATTTCTGGACTCTGAATTTCATTTCATTGATCTGTATGTCTACCCTTATATCAGTACCACATTGTTTCTATTACTGTAGCTTTGTTATAAGTTTTGAAGACTAGAAGTGTATGTTCTTCAACTTTTTTTTTTCAAGTTTGTTTTGGCTATTCAGTGTTACTTGCAATATCATATAAATTTTAGGATTGACCATTTCTTCAGAAAAGGCAATTAGGGTTCTGGTAGACTTTACATTGAATTTGTAGGTAATTTGGGGTAATATTGCCATCTTAAAAAAAAATCTCATAATCTGTGGACACAAGATGTCTTTTCATTTATTTAAGTCTTTACTTTTTTTCAATTTTAAAAAAATTTTGTATACAGGTTTTATAATTCCTTAGTTAAATTTAATCCTAAATATTTTATTCATTTTGATTCTAGGGTAAATAAAATGGTTTTCTTAGTTTCATATTAAGATTGTTTATTGCTAGTGCATAGAAATACTATGTACTGTTGTATGTTAGTCTTGTAGTATCCTGCAAATTTGCTGAAATTATTTATTAGTTCTGATAGGTTTTTTGTGTGTATCCTTAGGACTTTCTATATGTAAGATTAAGTCATTTGACTATAGAGATAATTTTACTTTTTTCTTTCCAACTTCTATGCCTTTTATTTATTTATTTGTTTGTTTGTTTTTGTTTGTTTGTTCTTGCTTAATTGCCCTGGCTAGAACTTCCAATACAATCTTGAATAGAAGTGGTGAGGGTGAATGTCCTCATCTTGCTCCTGATCTTAGGGGCAGAGATTTCAGTCTCTGACCATTAACCACATAATGTCATAGTACAATGTGTTTGTAGTGATGCTGGTATAAATAAGTCTACAGCACTACCAGTAGTATAAAAGTATAGCACGGACAATTATGTATGGAATATAACACTTGATGATGATTATAAACAACTATGCTACTGGTTTTTATTGTTATTTTAGAGTGTACTCCTTCTACTTATCAAAAAAAAAGGAGGTAACTGTAAAACAGTCTGAGAAAGGTCCTTCAGGAGGTATTCCAGAAGAAGACATTGTTATCCCAGGAGATGATAGCTCTGTGCTTGTTATTGCCCCTAAAAATTTTCCAGTGGGACAGAATGTGGAGGGGGAAGACAGTGATATTGATGATCCTGATCGTGTGTAGGCCTAGACTAATGAGTGTGTTTGTACCTTAGTTTTTAATGTTAAGAAAAAAAACATTTAGCAAAAATGTAAAATAAAAATTTTGAAAATAGAAAAAATCTTATAAAATAAGCACATAAAGAAAGAAAATACTTTTGTACATCTGTACAATGTGTTTGTGTTTTAAGCTAAGTGTTATTATAAAAGAGTCAAAAATTTTAAAAATTAAAAGTTTATAAAGTAAAAAGGCTACAGTAAGGTAAATTTAACTTGTTATTGAAAAAAAGCAATTTTTAAAATAAATTTAGTGTTGCCTAAGTGTGCAGTGTGGCACAGTAGTGTCCTCAGCCTTCACACTCACTCACTACACACTCACTGACTCACCCAGAGCAACTTCCAGTCCTGTAAGCTTCATTCATGGTAATTACCCTATACAGGTGTACTACTTTTTATCTTTTATATCATGTTTTTACTGTACCTTTTTATATTTATTCAAATAATTACTATTGTGTTGTGATTGCCTACAGTATTTAGCACAGTAACATGCTGTAAAGGTTTGTAGCCTAGAAGCAATAGGCTATACCATATAGCTTAGATGTGTGGTAGGCTATATCACCTAGGTTTGTGTAAGTACACTCTATGAAGTTTGCACAACAAAAAAATCACCTAATGACACATTTCTCAGAATGTATTCAGTGATGCATGACTGTATTTTTTTGGTTATTTTCTTAGTGGTTGCTCTGGGAATTGCAGTTAATATCTTAATTTATAAAGATCTAGTTTGAATTAATACCAACTTAATTTCAATAATATACAAAACCTTTGCTACTATACAGCTCCATTCCCCATGCTTTATGTTGTTATTGTCTTAAATTACATCTTTATATCTATGTTCCCATCAACATAGATTTATAATTTTGTTTTTATATAATTGTCTTTTGAATCATATGTGAAAAAAAGGGAAGTTACTAATCATAAATACATGAATACTATGTTTATATTCACTTACGTAATTACTTCCACTGATGTCCTTTATTTCTTCATGCAGATCTGAGTCACTGTCTAGTCTTCTATCATTTCAGCCTGAAGGATTTCCTTTAGCCTTTATTATAGGGCATGTCTACTCCCAGCAAACTTTATTTTTATTCATCTTGGAAGATCTTAATTTCTCCTTTATTTTCAAGGAATAGTTTTACTGGATATAGAATTTTTGCTTGGTACTTGTTTTTTTTTTGTTTGTTTTTTCATTAGACACTTTGAACACATCATCCCACTGCCATGGTTCCATGGCATCCATGGTTTATGATGAGAAATCAGCTGTTAATCTTATTAAAGATCAACTGTACACAATAAGTCACTTCTCTCTTGCTGTTTTCAATATTCTCTCTGTCGTTTTACAGTTTGATTAATGTGTCTCAGTGTAGATCTCTGAATTTATCCTATTTACAGTTCATTAGGCTTCTTAGATGTGTAGATTCAAGTATTTCATTAAATTTTAGAAGTTTTTAGCCAATATTTCTTCAAATGTTATTTCTCAGCCTTTCTTTTTCTCTTCTCCTATAGGATGGCCATTATGCCTATGTTGGTATGCTAGATCGTGTCCCACAGATCTCCTAGACTGTGTTCATTTTTCATTATTCTTTTTTATTTTTTCTCTTAAGACTGAGTAATCTCAATTGGCCTATGTTCAAGGCTGATGATTCTTCTGCGTGCTCAAATTTGCTCTTGAACCCTTCTAGTAAATTTTTCATTGTACTTTTCAACTCCAGAATTTCTATTTGATCCCTTTTTGTAATTTCTATCTCTTCATTGATATATATATATATATGTATATCTTTCACTGTATATATACAATATGTAGTGTGTGTGTGTATGTATATATATATATATATATATATATATATATATATATCTCTCTCTCTCTCTCTCTCTCTCTCTCTCTCTCTCTCTCTCTATATATATATATATATATATATATATATACATCTATCTCTCTCTCTCTCTCTCTCTCTCTATATATATATATATATATATATATAGCATGAGATAACATTTTCAAACTTTTATTTAATTATCAATGGTTTCCTTTAGCTCTTTAAAATACTTGATTTAAAATCTTTGTCTATTAAGTACAATGCTTACACTTCCTCAGGGACAGTTTCTCTAAATTTCCATTTTTCTAGTGCATCGGCTATACTTCATTGTTTCCTTGAATGCCTCATAAATCTTATTTGGAAAATGGACATTTTTTTTCTTAATTTTATTTTGCCAATATACAATGTGGGTGATTATTGTGGCCCATTACCAAAACCTCCCTCCCCCCTCCCTCTCCCCCCTCCCTTCCAACAATGTCCTTTCTGTTTGCTTGTCATATCAACTTCAAGGAATTGTAGTTGTTATGTCTTCTCCCCCCCGCCCCGTTTTTTTTTTTTTTGTGTGTGTGTGTGTGTGTGTGTGTGTGAGTTTATTCATTTATTTTTAGCTCCCACCAATAAGTGAGAACATGTGGTATTTCTCTTTCTGTGCCTGACTTGTTTCACTTAATATAATTCTCTCAAGGTCCATCCATATTGTTGCAAATGGCAGTATTTCATTCGTTTTTATAGCTAAGTAGTATTCCATTGTGTAGACATACCACATTTTCCGTATCCAATCATCTGATGATGGACATTTGGGCTGGTTCCAACTCTTAGCTATTGTAAATAGTGCTGCAATGAACACTGGAGGACAGGTATACCTTAGGCTTGATGATTTCCATTCCTCTGGGTATATTCCCAGCAGCGGGATAGCTGGGTCATATGGTAGATCTATCTGCAATTGTTTGAGGAACCTCCATACCATTTTCCATAGAGGCTGCACCATTTTGCAGTCCCACCAACAATGTATGGAGTTCCTTTTTCTGCACAACCTCAACAGCATTTATCATTCACAGTCTTTTGGATATTAGCCATCCTAACTGGGGTGAGACGGTATCTCAGTGTGGTTTTGATTTAAATGGACATTTTGGATATGATAACATGGCAACTCTTGAAGTCACATTCTTACCCCCTCCCCAGGTTTGTTCTTGCTGTTTATTGTAGCTGCTACTGTTTATTCTCTGAACTAATTTTGTCAAGTCTGTATTCTGTATTGTGTGTGGTAACTGATGTCTCTATTTGGTTAGCATAGTGGTGAGCTAGTGATTTGACAGATTTCCTTAAACACCTAGAAGCCTCACTTTCCCCCTTTCCCAAATCTCCCAGTCTGTCAATAAAATATGTGTGTGTGAAGGGTAACCTTCAAATTCTCTGGAAAGTTTACAAAACATATCTCTTCCTAGATTTTCCTCCCATGCTTTTCAGTGTGTCTATTATTTGCCCCAACGGTTATCCCTTGCCCCACATGGCAATGGCTAATACAGTTGCTTTTAAATGTTTCTGACAAATGCCCCCACATGTAGCCATCTCCCCCCCTGGAGAGATTTCTGAGCTAGGTGAAATAAAGCTAACCCTTTGAAGAAATGCTTCAGGGAGCCACCAGACAGTTTAAAACCCAAAACTACAATTCTTTGAGAACAGGTCTGTTCTGCTTCAGCCAGCACCAGGAACCCACACCAGGAACATACACAACTGTTTTAATTCCTGGGCTGGGGAGTGGAATAAAGCCAGTATGAGTTAAAACACCACAAAGCTCTCCTTCTGAGATTCGGCCACCTTTTTTCGTGATTTAAGGTTTTTCTGGTTGCTATAAATCTTTAGCTAGTTTCCAAAATTCTGGTAAAGTTGATTCTGAAAAATTTTTTGCCAGTTTATTTACTTTTTGTGGGGGTCAGGGCCTTGCAGTTCCCTACACCATCATTTTTACTGATGTTACCTAGAGTATTTCTTTTATATCACAAAAATATCAGAGTTAGATGGGAGAATTCCCAAAGCAACTATTTTTTGAAACATTGTAGCTCATAAGACAGAGTGACATCAAAGTTTGGTATTTTGTCATATTTCTTGGAGTTGACATTTTACATGGCTGTAAATTATTTGTAGGTTAGTAAAGTTTGCAGGTTTACTGCATGAGAAAAGTGATCAAGTGATTTGCCCCAAGGTGAAATTTTCTAGCTCCACAGACTCCATATTTATTGTTCAAACCACTGAATTTTAAAAAGAAAGCAGGAAGCTGTGGTCTAATTTAGTGCACATAGTCTATTTCCATTTTATATTGTGTCATATTTGATTTGGTTTGGTTAACCAGATACTCTAGTAGTAAACCACTCACATGGAGCTATAAACATGGAGGACAATTTTCTCAAGATAAAGAAAGGAAAAGGAAGATGTAAGATTACAAGCACATGAAGTTTTTTGCTAAATTGGAGCTGATAAGATTTAGTCATTCAATAAAAGTCCAACCCCCTTTGATGACTCTCATCTCATATGCCTTTCTATCTTTCATTTTGCCTGATTATCATGTGTATGCAGCCAAATATCTACTCAATATACAATTATCAAATAAATACTTTTTTCTAAAATATTTCTTAATTTTTGATTATACATATTTATTGGATACAGAGTTCACTATTAGTATTTGCATACAGCATGTGATGATCAAATCAACATTATTAGCATGTTCATCATTACAAATCATAGTTATTCTTTGAATCCCTTACACAGTTACTTCCTAACCTCCCTTCTCCTCCCCATTTCTCATCTCTAGTAACTGTAGGTCTATTCTCTCCTGAAAGCTCAACATTTTATTGTGGTCTTTCTTTTTTTCTTTCTTTGCTTGCTCCCACTTATGAATGAGAACATGGGATATTTCTCTTTCTCACCTGGATTATTTCACTCAACTCAATTTTCTCCAAGTTCGTCCATGTTGCTACAAGTAACAGAATTTCATCCTTTTTTATGGCTGAGTAGTATACCATGGTGTATATATACCACATTTTCCTTATCCAATCATCCATCAATTGACATTTGTGTTGGTTCCATATCTTGGTTATTGTGAACAGAGCTGCAATGAACATGGGAGTGCAAGTATCCCTTTGACATGATGATTTCCATTCCTTTGGGTATGTACCCAGATGTGGGAATGCTGGATTGTACGGTAGTTCTATCTGCAGTTGATTGAGAAAACCTCATACTGTTTTCTATAATGCTGCACTAATTTACGGTCCAACCAACAGTGCAGAAGAGTCCCTTTTTCTCCACAGCCTTGACAGCATTAGTTATTCTCTGTCTTTTTGATAATAGCCAGTCTAACTGGAGTGAGATGATATCTCAATGTGGTTTGGATTTGCATTTCCCTGATGCTCAGTGATGTTGTGCATTTTTTCATGTGTCTGTTGGCCATTCATATATCTTCTTTTGAGAAATGCCTGTTCAGCTGCTTTGCCCATTTTTTAATTGGATTATTTTATTTTTTTACTGTATAGTTGCTTGGGTTCTTTGTATATTCTGGATATTAATCCCTTGTCAGATATATAGTTTGCAAATGTTTTCTCTCATTCTCTCATATAGGTTTCTCTCATATAGGTTGTCTTTTCACTCTGTTGATTATTTCCTTTACTGTGCAGAAGCCTTTAAGTCTGATATAATCCCATTTGCTTATGTTTTCTTTGATTGCTTGTGCTTTTGGGGTCTTATTCATAAAGTCTTTGCCTAATCCTACATTTTGAAGTGTTTCCCCTATGTTTTCTTCTAGGAATTTTATAATTTCATGTCATATATTTAAATCTTTAATCCACTTTGAGTTGATTTTAGTATTTGGCAAGATGTATGGGTCTAATTCATTATTCTACACATGGATATACAGTTTTCCCAGCACCATTTACTGAAGAGACTATGTTTTTTCCCCAATGTATGTTCTTGGTGTCTTCATCAAAGATCAGTAGGTTGTAAGTGCTGGATTGATATCCGGGTTCTTTATTCTGTTCCCTTAGTCCATGAATCTGTTGTTATGCTAGTACCATGCTGTTTTGGTTACTATACCTTTGTAGTATAGTTTGAAGTCAAGTAGTGTAATGCCTCAGGTTTTATTTATTTATTTATTTTTTGCTCAGGATTGCTTTGGCTATTCAGAGTCTTTTGTTGTTCCAGATGAATTTTAAGATTGTTTTTTCTATTTCTGTGAAGAATGTCATTGGTATTTTGAGGAGATTTCATTGAATCTGTAGATCACTTTGGGCATTATAGACATTTTCACAATGCTACTTCTTCCAATCCATAAACATGGAATGTGTTTCCATCATTTGGTTTCTTCTTTAATTTCTTTCAGTAGAGTTTTGTAGTTCTCAATGTCAAGATCTTTCACCTCTTAAACAGCATTTGACAAAATTCAACATCCCTTCATGATAATTACCCTCACAAATTATGCATAGAAGGAAAGTATCTCAACACAATAAAAGCTGTATATATGACAAACTCACAGCCAACATCATCCTGAATGGGGAACAACTGAAAGCTTTTTCTTTAAGAACAGGAACAAGAAAAGGATGGCCACTCTCACCACTCCTATTCAACAGAGCAATGGGAGTATAATCGAGAGCAATCAGGCAAGAGAAAGAAATAAAGGACATTCAAATTGGAAAATACAAAGTCAAATTATGACTGTTCACAGATGAAATGTGCTTATATATAGGAAAACCCATAACCTCTACCAAAAAAAAACTCCTATAGCTCATAAACAAATTCAGTAAAGTTGCTGTATACACAATCAATACACTAACATCAGTAGCTTTCTTATATACCAACAATGAGCAAGCAGAAAAAGAAATCAACAAAGCAAGCCCATTTACAATAGCTACCAAAAGAATAAAAGAGCTAAGAATAAAATAATATTATTATTGCAAATGATGGGAATACCAAATTCAGTCTATATGGTTCTTTATTCTTCTTCTGGACATGGAAGAAAGAACAACATCAAGATTATCTTCTACATGTTCTTTAATATTATCATAAACCCTGCAAATTAAAGACTATAATAAAAACATGAAATTATGTACCAATGATGAAAAGTAAAAAATGTAACTTTAATCTCCACTAATTCTTCTTTTTAAAAAGAATATTACTATCATATTTTTATATATAAAGTTATTTGTAGAAGAAGAACTATTTAAAGTAATTATTAAGGCTATCACTGTGAGGTAGATTAAATATTACATCCCTTTAATGCAATAGCATTTAATGTTCTTCACTCATTTATTCCACAAAAACTGATCAATGCCTCTGTGCACTGGGCATTGCAGTGGGAGCTGATAATGCATTGAAAACATAACTATTGTGGTCCCTGTCCTCACAGACGTTATAGATGAGTGAGGAATTAAGCTATGGAAATAAGCAATTGCATTATATTAGGGGGAAATGTGCTACAATTCAGGAAGTAGTGGATGAACCAAGTTGGAAAAGAGGCAAGGATCAGAGATGGCTTCCTAGAAGAGATGTCTTAACTGAGATCTGGATGCTCACTAGAGGTTAATCATGTGAGTGGACTAGAATTACTGATAGAAGATACAGCATGTATGAAGCCTTAAACTTAAGAAAGTACGTGACCCATTGATGAAGCTGCTGAATAGTTCAGTATGACAAGAGTATAGAGCAAGGGTAGATCTGAGAACACACATTTCAAAGGAACTTTTAGGCTGTTAGAGAACTTGGACTTTACTTTGAGGCTTATAGGGAGATGGTTGCTGTGTTTTAAATGGAGAGCAATGTAATCTGATTTCTATCTTAGAAAGATCTTTGTGGTTGCTGCAGGAAAAACAAATATATGGCAGAGGATGGGGAAAAGGCCATAGACAGAAAAATTATTAAGGGACTGATGAAGCAATATAGGCAAGAGATGGTGGTGGAATAAATTAGGATTGTTCAATTACACTGCGTTAAAGAGTGCTCCCGCTCCCCAAATGTATGTCCACCCAGAACCTCAAAATGTGACATTATTTGAAAATAGGTCTACCAGAAATAATTAAATAAATTAAAATGAGGTTATACTGGATTAGGGTGGGCCCTAAAACCAATGGCCGGTGTCCCTATAAAAAGGCCACGTGAAGACACACAGACACACACTGGGAAGAAGGCCTTGCAAGCACAGAGGCAGACGTTGGAGTTATGCTGCCACCAGCCAAGGAGTGCTTGGGGTCACCAGAAACTGGAAGAGGCAAGGAGGGATTCCCCGTTAGAGTTTTCAAAGGGAGTGTGGCCCTGCTGATACCTTGATTTTGGACTTCTGGCCTCCAGGCTGTGAGAGAATACATTTCCGTTGTTTTAAGCCACCCAGTGTGTGGTTATTGTTATGGCTTTCCTAGAAAACCAATACAGAGGTGAGAAGAAAAATGATTTGAGAGGTGTGTAAGAAATGTTTTCTGTATTTGGTGATCATTTGGCTATGGTAGCATGAAGAGGGTGTATTAAAAGTAACTCCCAGTTTTCTCACTTGAGCAACTGGGCAGCTCGTGGTGTCATTCATTAATTAGGGACGATGGGGAATGGGAAATATTTGAAGAGGAGAAACTATCAAATTCATTTGTATTCAGGATGTGTTTATGGGCCGGTAAGACATGTGAAGCTGTCCAATGGGTGGCTGGATAAGTGGGTGTGGATGCGTGGGACACAGAGACCTGGACTAGACATAAAAATTTGGGAACATCTGCATATTAATGGTAGTTGAATCTAACAGGTTGATGAGATTGTCCAGGTCTCAGGAGCAGAGTGAGACCAGGATGGGGCTAGAGCAGATCTTGAGGAGCACTAACATTTAATAGTCAGTTAAGAATAGGAACAAATTTTGTCCATTGGATTTAGCCACATGGTGTTTGTTAACAGCCTGAGTAATTTTGGTGGTGACAAAAGCCAGACTGCAGTAGGTTGAGGCATGATTGGGAGGTAAAGAGTTAAACGTGTCTATGAAGAAGAAAAATGAGTATGGTAGCTGGAGTCAGGCACAGTTTTACCTTGTGAATAACTCAGGATGTGTAGGGGTTCATACATAGGAACAGGAACAATTCCCTTGTTGTACAAAGGATGGGACATGGGTTCTAGCACAAATAAGTTAGTGGCATCAAGTTGAAGAGTTTCCCTCATTTAATGTCATCTGTTTTCTTTACAAAATGTAAAGTATTATTTGTGAACATGAGACAGAAGTTGATAGGTTTGAAGGTTTATGCCAGATAGTGTTCTCTGTACATGACATTTAATAATCACAACAAATCACGAGGCAATTGCTTTTACAATTCCATTATACTGATAAGGAAATAAAGTCACAGAAAAAAGTGTTGACTAACTTGCCCCAGGTCTCACTTCTGGTAAGTAGTGACCTGGGATTCAAATCTGCAGTCAGTTTGATCCCAGAGTTCATGGCCCTAATCTCTATTTGCCCTCTCAGGTTGAGTTTGTGATCATTAATTTATGGACACAAATCTTTGCAGTTGTGTGGATTTTCTCCCCCAATGTTCTCCAGTTCAGGGGTGGGCACTGATAATATGGAGTCACAGATTTGGGGTTTTGACAGGCAAGTGCATTTAGAAAACTAGCAAGGTAAGAGTGTAAGATGAATGACAAGAGAATGACTAAAGTGATGGACCCCTGGCACTGAGCTGGGTAGGGAGGGAAGGACAAGCAGAGGGTGGCTGAGCAGTGGTGACGGAGGAGCTGAAGTTCTAGAGGTCTCAAGGAGGTCGAGAACATGAGCTGTGGGATCAGCAAAGTGAGAGCTTTCAGGATAGGAGATGGTGGTCAGAGAGTAGGGTCTCTGAGGACAGGTCTCACATGTAGAACACACGTGAGAGCCTGGGAGATCACAGGATGCAGATTTTGACCCTGACTGTGAAAGGGTAAAGAAAATTGAAGGTGGTGATCAACTGGACAGGAGGATCCCATAAATTGGAGAGTCCAGACTGTTTAATTAGATGTCCACATGGATGTTGGAGAAATTAGAAAAGATGGTGGACTTTGGGAAAGTGAAGGTCTGGTCAATCCTTGAGCTCATTCACTCTCTCTCTCTCTGGTTATCTCCTTCCTTTCCAGTGTCCCACAGACTTGCCGTTTGTCCTTGAGCCTTATTTAGAAGTGCTCACACAGAACTGCCAGTCACAATAGTCTTGCAGGAGAGCTTCTGTGATCCCAGAGAGTCTCACTTTTGAGCCCTCCAAATCAGGGAGAAGAAGAGAGATGCACAGATTGTTTATTCACAGCATATCCTCGCTTCCAAATATTTTATTACTGAGCTTGTCACTTCGCAGGGTTCTGAATTAAGGAGAAGAGATATATTAAGGAGAGCTCTAAATTCTTTACTCACAATTTTATTACAATTTATTTGTTTGTTTTCTCTCTGCTCACATTCAGATTTCTCCATAGCAAGAAGTTTAGTGAGGAAAGCACACTTTGAAGACCTTCCTGTGCCCTTGAGTCCAGAATGATTAATTTACTTAAATGGCTATACACCATAGCCATGGCCCTGTCAATAACTTCTAGTGGTTTGTCTTTTCCATAATTGTAAGGAACCAGCTCAGTGCCTTTCCTGGCACAGAGAGAAAGGGACTTGTGCTATCAAACCTCAGTTCTCATGGAACTATGGCCAGCTGCTTTGGAAAACTCTGATGTGTGGGAAAAAGAACAGTTCATCCAGCCTAAATGAAAGGGATTGGCAAATGTTTTCTGAAGGGCTGGCACTACAAATGCTTTGCCCTCTGCCATCATTCTCTCCTTTTGGAGTCTTATCCAAGAATCCACAGACCATGTTTGAGCTAGTAAGCCCTAAGGGGACTGGCAAGCTCCCACAGCCACATGCAAAACTGATGGGAACCAGCTGACAAGCAGGATGCCCATGTGCTCAGGAGATGAGAAACAGAAGGTAAGAGCAAAGGAGGCAAGCATCACTTGTCACTCTGAGCCAAGATGATGCATCAGTGGGATCCAGGATAATGTGCAAGGAAATGATCCAAGTCTCTGCAACCCATGTTCAGTTCCAGCATCTTCACATGACCTCCTCACCCATTCCAGATTATCATTCCTGCACAGCCCGATTAGGAAGTGAGCTTCTAACAGCTCAGTACTCCTCATTCCACCATCCCTGGGATACGTGGGAAATTTCCTAGAAAGAAATTCATGGCTATTTCATCAGTGGCCTTCTTTGGGTGGTAGAATTATGGGAAAGTTGTAGTCTTCCTTCTACTTTTTAAATTTCCTATTTTTTCTGTAATAAACATGCATGTTATCAAAGAAATAAAAGCTTATTTAAACTTTATTCCTCTTAGTTTAAAACGAGGTCATTTTATCTCTTTATCTGTAAGGTACGGCAGACTTGAAAACCTTTCCAGCAACTCCTGACCCAGGATTTCTGGCCAAAGGGAGCAGAGTTTCTGCAATGGCATCTCATTTTATTGATTCATGGTCCCCACAGAGGAGCCTCTCAATAAGTGCTGGAATGTCCCCAGCACAGCAGAGAAAACCAACACCATCAGCACTAACACCTTTTAGAAAAACCTTATAGTATTATTTTAAATACTTAGACATCTTTTCTTTTAAAAAAGAAAAAAAAAAAACCTTACATGTAAATCCAACTGCTATTGTCTGAATGTTTTTGTCTCCCCAAAATTTATATGTTGAAATCCTAACCCCCACAGTGACAATATTAGGAGGTGAGGCTTTGGGCAGGTGAATAGATGACAGGGGGGGGGGAGCCCTCATGGCTGGGATTTGTGCCCTTATAAAAGAGGCCCATAGGAGCTTGTTTGCCCCTTTCCACCATGTGAGGTCACATTGAGAAGATGCCATCGATGAGTCAGGAAATGGGTCCCCAACCTACACCAATTCTACTGGCACTTTGATCTTGGACTTCCCAGCCTCCAGAGCTGTAAGAAATAAGTTTCTGTTGTTTATAAGCTACCCAGTTTTTGGTATTTAGTTACAGTGGCCCAAATGTCCTAAGACACAATCAAATCCTCCTCCCCACCCAAACTCTACCCAAATCGTCTTCACTCAGTTGCTAGCAACACCCAGCCCCATTTGTGAAACTCAAACATTTGGGAGCCAGCTTTTGCCTTTGTCACTCTGTGTTGTTCATTTATATAAGACTTGACCCATGTGTCTACAGTTCTGTAAAAGAAACATTTTCAACTTCATATTAGGTCGATTTGAAAAAGGGTAGGGGAGGAAAAAAGGCTAGAAATAAAGTTTGGATAGTCAAATACTTAACGTTTAAAAAAAGCACTCATACAAAATGTATTCAAACTTCTTAAATTTAAAGTTCTCTGAATGCAATTAACCTTCAGTTTTGATTTACATAGTATACAACCTGGCCCCACTCTACCCACCCCCTGGAATAGGGCTGTGAGGAAGAGCAGCAGATGCACATGGGTGTGTAAACTGTTAGACATGGAAACCTTGAATAAGGTTTGGTAGAATGAAACCTCTGCAGACTAGAAGGGCACCATTCTACTGGTCAAGTAGAACTTTATAATCATCCTCCTTATCTCTGCCACAAGGAAATTGTTTCACTCTAAACTAGGACAAATTTACATAAATTAAAATCTTGCTTTAAGTTTCAAGTTTCAGAGGGAAGGAAAGGGATATCTACTAATAATCTGCAATTTTTAGGCATCTACTGTGAGCTAGGCACTGTGGCATGGTTTAGACACATATCTCACTTCACTTCTGCCAGATCTTCTGAGTTGGGAACACTGAAGTTCACAGGCCAAATGACTTTCCCAACATCATACAGGTTAAGAGACAGGCTCAAATTCAAGGGCTATCTGAGCCCAAAGCCACTGGCCCCTCTCTCCTTTACCATTCTTAAGGGTATTTTTTCCATTGGTTACTATAACTAATGGAAATTCTGAGTCATTTGCATTTAGCCTTATGAAAATAAAAGAAGGTAGACAACACAAGAAAAATAAGACCAATGAATATAACAAACTCCGTGAAGTTGATTTGCCTAGTCTGACAACTGCATACATTTAATGTAGAATCCTCTTTTCAAATGCCATGAGTAATCTATTTTATTATTATAATGTTTTAAAACATTCTACGCGATTTCTCTTGAGGCTGTAATACCTTTTGAAAGAGCTTTTTGGTATTGCCTAAAACATGTGGACTTTCTTCCTAAGAGTTATAAGGACTTTGATATAAACCAAATTCATTCATATGTTTCTGACTTACTCCTCTTGCTTCACATTTTGACTCATTTATAAGAATCTAGCCAAGTTTTCAAAATGGCTTTTTACAGTTTTTCATCTTTTGAGATTTAAATTTTAAATTTATGTCTTCGCTACTCCAGGCCTTCTAGTTTCCTAATTTATTTTTCACTTACTTCAAGCCATCAACATATTCCTGCCATCAGGTTTGATTTATATTGCCTAGGAACATAATCCAATCATGAATCTTCCTTGGGAATGCCAACACGGCACAAGAGAGGGCTCACTTTAATGACCTTTCTAGAGTAGAAAACAAAAGGCAAGAAATGGGGGGGGAACTTTACAAATACTACCTAGTAAACTCTTATATGGTAATATAAGAAACTTGGCTCTTCTCTGAATCCAGAATTGAAAGCAACAGTGCTTCAGTCTATCAGCCATTGCTGTGCTTACCTTTTCACACACAGAAACAGGAATTGACCAGTTGAAGTTCTAAGTAGGATCCCAAATAATGACAATTTTTTTCCACCTCTGCACCAGGTCTCATGAGCATCTCCATTAAACTCAGGTACATCCCATTCTTCCTAACTAGGCAAACATATTGATCCTTTATGCTGTGTCCCGCAGCTTAAATGAGCATGGATGACCCTGAGCCAAAAGGTGTGTGTTGGTTCTTTGTGTTGCCAGTTACAGGAAGAAACCAACACACGATTAAATAGAGTGTATTTATTGGCAGAATATTATGGTATCTTCCAGTTGCAATGAAGCCTTAGCTAGGACAGAAAACAATGAAGCTTCAGGGACATCAGCTACAAGATTTCATAGACTTTCTAATTACTGTTCTAAACTTAAGATGACTCAGATTCAAAGATTCATATATTTGTTGTCTCCTTGTTCCTTAGATTCTCAGGATAAAATATCTGATTAGTGCAGCTTGAGCTAAATGACTACCCTGGGTTCCATCATCTTGCTAGGGGCCCCTAAGTATACATATAGCCACCAAGAGTCAAACCTTGGGTCCTGGGAGTCATGGCCTGAAAAGAAAAAGTTGCTGTGCACCAGGAGGCTTCCCTAAAAGATGTCTAATAGATGCAGGCTCTATGTCATTGCACAGGTCTTCTGAGTTCTCCAAAAAGGTGGGCAGTCCAGAAGACATCCTAAGTTTAATTTGCAAAGACTAAGCTAACAAGTACAAAATAGGCTATTTAAATATTGACCTCATATATATTATCAACCAATAGAAAGCCCTATTTTTACTTGGTTTAGTTCAGCAAACTTTAATAGATCATTTACAATGTACAAAAACTCTATGTTATGTAATATAGGTGTATTAAAAGCGGGGGGGAGGGGTGGATGATCCCTGTCCTCAAAGGAAACTTTTTCTGAATTTGACCAGGAAGGCTTAATTAATGGCCATTCATTTAGTAAATATTTACTGAACTCCAACTGTATACCAGGCACTGTTCCAACTCTGGGGGATTCAGCAGTGAACACACGTGACAAAAATCTCTGCTCTCATGGAGCATTCATTGTAGAGAAGCCAGGTAAGTAGTGGTTAAGAGACTGTGTGCAAATCCTGGCTCTGCCACTTACTAGGTGAGGAGCACATTTCTGAGTCTCTCTGTGGTTTAGTTTTCTCATTTTAAAACTGAGAATGCTAATAGTACCTGTCTCATAGTGTTGTCATAGAAGTGTATCTATCACATAGCAAGAACTGCTATCATCATCAACATCATCATCATCATCACCAGACTCTTCAGTTAGATCTTTCTGCCCCCGTTACCTTGACGTTCATGCCTACAGTTATCTCTCTCTCAGTCTAATTTTGCCAAGAAATTCTCTGGAACCAGATTGATGAATCTGTGCATGGGAGATTCACTGATTGTGTAAGGAACTGTGGGGTTCACCAGAAGCAGATGCTGAAATAAAGTTTGGGGTACAAGATGTTTATTAGAAGGAGGAAGCAAGATTGGACACAGAAAGAAGTTGAACTGCAACTCAGCTGGGCAAATTCTCAACCAACCTGTAGGGCACTCTGGAACTAGCATTGCCCATTAGAATGTCCCTTGCGGGGCCAAAATGGGTTGGTCTTTATCCTTCCACTGCTATCATTTGCTGGCGATCTGGGGGATCTGGCTGGGCTGTCTCTGTGTCTACCACAGACTGAGTAAAATCTAAATAAGAAAAATGCATGATCTTAACACATAGAAAACTTGCGGTTGAGCTAGTGAAAGGAAGCTGCATGAATAATCCTAACAGAGAATGTGTTCAGGCAAAGAGGCACTAAGTAGGAGAGTTCATTTAATGGATTGTTTCCAGCTGAGATAAGAACACAGAATAATAACGTTTAACTCTTAAGGCTTAAAAAATAAATTAAAAGAGGCCTTGAATAAGATATTAATAAGCTCTTGCATAATCTGTATATTAGTAGTTCTCATTTAATTGAATTTCATTTCTTTAATTAAATTGGCTTGAGAATATCTGACAGTCTACATCAATCCAACTCAAAGTATGGTCCACAGACTATGACAATCTGTAAAATGTTTGTTTCCAGCCCTTAAATAGATAAATACAGAAAGAAAGAGTAAGCATTTGGGAGGGCTTTTAGCAATTTGACATAGTAATTTTCTGTCTATTAACTCTAATAGTAAAACATGGGGGCTTGTATTTTTTACATCTGCTTTTTTTCTACTTCATTTTTCTGGTAATACATTTTTATTTTATTATTATTGCAAAAGTGGTTTATGTAATTATATTTGTCCATTTCTGTTGCTTATAACAAAATACCTGGAACTGGGTGATTTGTAAGAAAACAAAATTTATTTCTTACAGTATCAGATGTTGGGAAGTCCAAGGTCCAGGGTATGTATCTAGTGAGGGCCTTGGTAGTGGTGACAGTTACTCAGGGGTCTCACATGGCAGAAAATGGCAGAGCACAGAGAAACTAACCTCTCCTGTGCTCTTGTTTTAAAGCCCTCAGAACCACGCCCCCAACTACCATTTTTAATCCATTCATTATGGCAGGGTCCTACAATCTAATCACCTCTTCAAGCTCCAACCTTTCAATTACCATAATAGGATTTTCCATCTTCAACAGTTACAGTAGGAATTTAAGCTTCAATGAGGCTGGGGGGCATCAAATCTGTAGCAGTAATGAATTATAATGTTTTCTTTAAAAAATTCATGTTTCTTTATCATAGATAGTTGAAGAAGCACAGGTCAACATTGAACATGACTTATTTTATTAAAAATCTTTTCCTATCTTTGAAAACAATATCCCCTTAAATCTAAATCTCTGCCATGCTTGTGGTAAATTTGGAAATAAGAATGCAGCTCAAATTCCGTATAATTCATATACAGAATTATTCTATATGAGTCTAATTTTGTACTCACTTTCATTTAGTTATAGGAGATGTTGACATGCATATGGCATCAAAAAAAATAAAAATAAAACTTAAGAATGTAAAAAAAATCCTTGAAATAATTTTCTGATAAAATATGAGTTATCCAAAAAATCAGTTATCAAGTATAAACACAAATATCATGATTTAGAAAAATTTTTAACAGAATCCTCAAGCTACAAAGAAAAGCAGTGAAAGATTAACAGACCAAAATGCACTGAGCTGAGAAATTTCTCTTTCCACAGAGCTTGCCTGAAGATATTTTACAATAGACCTTTCTACCACTAAGACCCATGGCCCTTGCTCTTAGGGACACTTCCACCCATCATAAATTATTATTTACTTTAATGTGGGCTAAAGAAAGAAAGGAACTCAATCATCACAGAGATATTGTATTAAAATCCAACACACTGACAACATCGAATAAGAGGGTAGGAATACATGAATAGAAAAAGGTCCTGAAATTTTTTTAAAAGAAAATATTAGTGTTTGTAATGTAACAATTAAAATTCATGATTTATAATTTCTAAAACAAGGCATTTTAAAATAATGATTATTGAAGCAAGATTATTTTCAAGGAACTAAAAATGGACTTGAACATTTTAAAGAAACCCTAATATACTTGAAGCAGATTTTACCAAATCAGTACATTCTTTGTGCTGCAAAAAATTCCTACCTGTTTAGAAGGAATCATCGCAGTTGTATGCTTCTTGTGTTTTGTTTTTAAGCAAGTGATGGCTTCAAAATGAGGGGTTTATTATTATCGTGTTAACAGTGGATACAGCCACTCGGGGAATTTAAGGATTTGGGCTTTTGCTGTCTTCATACCCTACCACCTCAGTGGATGGCTCGCATCCTCATGGTCTCAAAATCACTGTCACATCCCCAGGTATTTTGTCTGAATTCCAGTTTTGAAGAAGGGGGCTGAGAAGGAGTTGGTTTTATTTCCATTGAATCAGTTTCCTTTTTATCAGAAAAACACTCTCTTTCCTGGAAGCTTCACCGAGTAGACTTGTGTTCATATGTAAAAGGCCAGAACTAACCTATAACCATCCCTGTGAGGGACCCTGGAAATCTGGTCACATTGTTGTGCCAAACAAAATTGTGGCACTAAGAAGGAGAAGATATACTGATTGGACGACTAGCAGTGTCTGCACATGCAGCTATTACTATCTCTATTTTTATATGAAGAGAATGAGATGTCAGGAAGTTAAATAACTCATCAGTGTCACACAGCTAATAGATGGATGTCAGAGAATGAAGTCAGACCTCTCTGGGGTCTCAAAACTGGTGTGTTTTTCCTTGAGAATACAGCCTCAGCTGGCGGGGAGCAGAGGCAATGGGAAACATTTAAACATAGCTGTCTTGTAAAAGAACTACAGATTTTAGACAGAGAATGCCTATAGATGGATCTCATAAAAGGGAGAGGAAAGCAGAGGTGTAAAGTGCTTGTTTATTCAATACATGTGTATGTGTTCAATGACATAAGCTGTAAATTGGCAAATAAGCATCTTTTGTCTTAGCCTCCATTAGAATAAACTTTGTTTGGGCTACAATGAGAATACACTCTCTAAACATCTCCTGGTCCCTCTAACATTTTCATTAAGACAGCTTTCTCTAATTGCTTTATGTCAGTCTCTTTCCCTCCTCTCTTTTTTCCTCACCTCCCTCTGCAGATGCAAGTCGCCCTGGCTTCCTCACCCCATCCCACATACACCTTTTTCAATACATCCTCTGTTCTGGGAATTTTCCAGACTAATTTCTCCTCACAGAGTCCAAGAGAAAATGGAGAGAAGATGCAAAAATGACCCTCCGTCCTCACTGCAGGAAAGCTTTGTGTTGCTAGGAAACCAACGGTAGGTGCTAACCATCCCTCACTAAATGAGGGCAGCTCCCAGCAGAATCGTTCTTTCTGGGGAAGAACCTAGACCATAATTTCACTTCCTACCTCCAGCTGGCTCTGTCCACATGCCTACTTTTATTCTCCAATAACAAGCAGCAGAAATGATTAAAAATAATTTTAGGTCTGTGAACATGTACCTATAAGAAAGGTCAGAAGAGTCGTGTAACATAATATAGAGCTACAAGGTTGACAGATTTCTTATTCTCCAAATGTTTAGACCATTGCTGAGAGAGAGGGGAGACAAAGGATAGAGGGGAGTGGGGGGGAGGGAGAAAGTTCCATTCTGCATGGGAGCAAACCAGAAAAATATTTAAATTAGCTTTGTGATAAACATATAACTCCTGCTGGAAGTTTTTACATTTCAACAGAGATAGACAGACAGACAGATAGATAGCAGTAGTTAAATATGACGGCGGCGTCTGTCTATAACATTACTTCATCATTTATAAGCCATGTCTGCTGAATTTATTTTCTTATAGTGTTTTTGTTACAGACATATGTTATAGATTGTTTATTCACGTCTAGCCTGAAGGTAACTAAATGGAGAGGTCTAGGGTTGTGTCACTTGAGGGTGAGGGTAGGGAAAATTGAGAATTATAAGATAGTTTGCAAAGGGGCATTTTATTCATTCCTTGAATGAATATTTGCATGCCAGTTATGTACCAGGCTCTTTCTAGATGTTAGAACAAAAAGATGTGACCTCAAGGAGCCTACGTTCTGGTGGAAGAGATAATTAAACAAGATGAGTAAGCAACATATATATGCTGGATAATACCAGTGCTAATGAGTGGGGCATAATACCATCAAGGTAGGGGGATATGAAAGGTCAGGGCAGGTACTTCAAGGTGAATTTTGAATTGCAATCTGAGGGAAGTGAGAGCGTGCACCAGGCATGCAGAGGTTTGGGGAAGGAGCCTTCCAGGCGGAGCAAACAGCAGGTGAGAGGCTCTGGAGCAGGAATGCACCTGACATGGGCAAAGAATGGCAAGGAAACCAGTGAGGTGATGCAGAAGTAGTGGGAATGAAGAAGAGAACAGTGGAAATGGAGGCAGGGAGTGCCGAGTAGGGAGGACACAGGAAGGGGGAAGGTCCTGGGAGGCCTTATAGTTCATAGCAAGGACTCTGGCTTTTGCTCCAAGAGAAATAGTGTGACCAGGAGAGTTAGTACTCACGGTAACGTGCGTGCTTCTACACAGTCCAGTCTCCCACTCTGACTTGGTTGATTTGCACATGTACCTACCAATCTTTTTCTTCTGGGGAAGGAACCAAGTAGCCATTAGATTAAATAACATTAATATGTGTGTATGTGTTTGAAATTGAGTGTTTTCAGGATAAGCTAAGTGCAGTAACAACCTTATTACCTTAGCGGCTAAACACAGTGAAGGGTTTATTTCTTAATCCTATTACAATCGAATTAAATTTTGGGTAAGTGGCCTTTCAGGTAGTGGCTCCAATACCCAACTCTACCATTTTCCAGGGCCTCAGAGTTTTCCACTAGATCTTCTGCATCCAGGCAGGATATGCGAAGAGAGTGAGAGTGGAACATTCATAGGCATTTTTAAGGTACTCGACCTGGAAGTGACATGCATTGCTTCCGTCCGTATCCCATTGGCCTAAACTCAGTCCATGGCCTCATCAGACTTCGAGGACAGCTGGGAGAGCCCATCCAGCTGTGTACAGGAGAGGAGAAATGGATTAGGTGAGCGTTTAACCATTCTCTGCCACTGTGTAAAAATCTGCCTTATTATCTTCAGTCTTACCAAGATCTTGGTTAGATTTATTACCTAAACTTATAAATTCAATGCAGGTTTGTGACGAAACAGACCTGGACAGAAGATTCATTGAGTTCAAGGTTATTCATTTCCACTTCCACCAGCCAGAAGACTGAGATAATTTCTCTTTAGAATCTGATCTTGTAACTGGCCCAGAACTTTTATCGACTAATCATTATTACATAATTAAACACAGTTATTGAGCATCTCCGAATAGACACAGTTCTGAGCATTGAATATCTAAGGATGAATAATAAATAGTCTCTTTTTCACCACTGAGGAGGAAAAACAAACATATAGAACAGGATCACAGGTGTCAGAGGAAGGTGGGATATTAATTCTAATTGGCATAGCAGAGTTTGGGGCAGAGTTCTGGAGAAACAGCCAAAAGGAGATGATGGCGCTTAAAGTGAAAGATGGTGAGAGAATTTTGGGGGTAGAGAAGAAAAGGAAGAGGATTACAGAAGAAGGAAATCACACAAAGCATGAGAGAATAGCTCAGAGGCAGCTGAAGAGGCAGGTTATTTTGAGATCGTGAGAGTCGTAGGTGCTGGACTGAGAGATCTGGACTTTGTCTTATCAGCAAGAGGAGCCATAAAGAGATGAGCCAGAGTAAAATGATGCAATTCTTACCTTAGAAAGATCACTCGGGCAAAGAGAAACTATAGACTGCAGCCAGGAGGAACAGAGAACAGACGAGAAGTCAGGAAGCTACTGGAATCACGTGCAGAAGGATGGGGAAAGGAAGGACTTAATACACATTCTACTTTGAAACATAAAATCACTAGGCCTTGGGACCTCTGAACGGAGAGAGGAAAAGGGAGCGTGAAATCTAACACACACACCTTTGTATCCCTAATTCTTGGCATGGTGCCTAGAACACGGCAAGTGTTGCTTTGTTGTTTCTGCCCAAGGGAAGTGGTTTCAGAAGATTGAGAAGGTTTGTACATATACAACAAATTCCTTTCTCAAAAGCTCTCTAATCCTGGAAATCTGTTTAATAAGGATTAAAAACCTTCTATGATGACATACTTTGTTGTAAAGGCTGTGGGGAAATGAGCATCTTGTACATGGCCACTGGGAAAGTAAAGGGGACAAGCCCAATTGAGGGTGATTTGGCAATATCTATTAAAATTACAAATGCAAATACCCTTGGACCAAGCAATTCCCTTTCTGGGAAATTTTCCTACAGATATCTTTACACGAGTTCAAAATGACTTATAAAAGTGTTCTTCATTGCATCCTTGTTTTTAACAGCAAAAGATTGAAATAATTCAAATGTCCCTAAATAGCAAATTGAGTGGGTAATTTATGTGTACCATAAGATGGAATTCTGTGTGCATGAAAAAAATAAAAAAGAGTTGAGTATACTTTCTGTGTTGATAAAGCCAAGACGTACAAAGCGAAGAAAGTAGCATGTGGATGGTGTGTATATCATGCTGCCTTTTGAGTAAAGGGATCAGAATGTATACTTTTTCTTTCTTTTATGTGCATAAAAATTCTCGAATGATACAAAACAAACAAAAAAAGGCTTTAAACCATATGGATGTATTACCTATTCAAAAAATGGAATTAAAAATACTATCTTTTTCCACAGTTGTTTATACTGTAAAGCACTTCCCCATCCCCATTTTTGTTTCCTGTCCCCTAGTCCCAGGTAACACACTGACTTAAATTTGCATCAAGCCATACATAACTTCAGATCCTTTCATAAAAGCAGTCTTCGAGAGGAGGAAGTGAAGGTAGAAAGAGCAGAGAGGACAAGTCTTGAGAATTCTGGATGCCCAAGGATGCAAGAGAAGGGGGTGTCACACTTGAAAGAGAAGTGTGTGGGAGGAGGGGCACCGGCTGCATGATTCTAGAAAACATGTAGAATTTGTTGGGCTATTTATCACAAAGATGCTACTTCTTTAGGGCCTTTTCACTAGCCACATGGCCATTAGTTAATCAAAATTATAGGCAGAGTTTTCTGGAATTGAAATATTAATAAACCTGAGGTTTGTGGTTTCTTGAAATTTTCCTCTAGGTGTTTCATAAAAATTGAATCAGTCTTAAAAGGGAAGGTAAATTTGCCTGGATGCTCTGGCAATTTACCAACCAAGAGGACTGCCTTTGAAGAATTTTGATAGAAATCTCTATGTGAAGATTGGCATTTGGCCAATATTTGTGGTCCCAAAACAATTAACTATTGTTACCCAACCAGCACTATTTCTACAGGAAACTGTGACCCTCCAGAGCAATAGATTTTTCACATTACCCATTTTACACTACTTACATCCTCTAAGATTTCTCCATAATCCCAGAAGATATTCTAAAGCAATTTCTCATGGCCACAGATAGGTTCCATATCAGCAACTCAAAAAATGCTTATTCTTCCTTAAAGCTAAGTCATCACTTTGTTTACCAACAAAACTTTGTAAGTAACTTTGTATATTTTGACATATAATCAGAAAGGAAGTTGGAAAATGGTAAGGAAATGGAGGGTCTCTTCATTTGAAAAGCTACATGGAGGACATCCATTGATAATCTTGGGGCAAAATCAATATCACAGCACACTGAGCTCCTGGTTTCAATTACACAACCTGACTTTTCCAGCACCACCAGCATTTATTCTGAAATTACAAAAGAAGTTTCTGCCATTTGCCCTCCAGCATAAATTCTTCCTTTTACACTGTCAATAGGACCTCCTGTTATAACCCTTTCCTTCTGCCACACACCCCTCCGACATTTCTCACTAGTTTCTGGAGGATACACTTGTCACCTCACAGAAGGGAAGAACCTGGTGTTCTCTGTCCTCAACATACGCCCTCAGACCATGGGAAAGGAGACACAGTGAATGGCATTTCCACAGATGGCCTGGAAAAACCCACAGGCCTCAACTAATGACTGTACTCACAAAGGTATGGCAGATTTTGAAGCCTCCAGTTTTTCATCTGCTGCTTCTGCATAGAAGCCTCCTACCACCCATCTGTCCACACTCTGCCTCTACTACTCATCAGGAGGAACTGCTAACCTTCAGAGCAGAATTTCATTTTCTTGACATTCCTATTTGCTTTACAAAGAGAAATTAGACTCTGGTCTTGACAAAGGGCAAGGATGAGAGAAGGAACAGAGCTTCCAGGTCGTTGGATTTCCTCTGTGTCTCTGTGTCCCAGAGACCTGCATCCACTCAAGCCAGCATCTCTAGGCAATATTCCCAAGCAGGTTAAGTGTGCTCTCTTTCAGTTACTAACCGTTGCATTAGAAACCTCTTCTTTAATCTCTTCAGTAAGATCGAATCTCTCATTCCTCCATGCTCCTCATCATAGCATTTTTTAAATTCTGCCTTATAAAAATTACTAGTCTGGTCCACTGCATGGTAATTTTCTCAAAGAAAGAGACCTAGCCTTATTCATCTGTATCCATCATAGTCCTTCACACAGCCAAGACATTTGGCAAGCAGTGGGTTCTCAGAAAATAGCCACACATATTTTCAGATATATGCATCAGAAATCATTCCTCTGATAACAGTACCTGGAGCTACAAAAAAACCTAGAGATGATTAAGCCTTACAAAATTTCTCCAGCTGTGATTCAGATATTTCTAGATATGTTATAAATATGAGTATATACCTCCCTTGTATATACTGTGGCTTTAAATATGATTACACTTTTGTTTGTCATGTTTATTTATGATATAGATGTTAGTACTAGGACTTATTTGACACGTTTTCAAAAATGAAAATCTCTGGGTTGGCAGACCAACCTTATCTTTTAGTCTATTTGGTGGAGTAAGGAAACTTAAAATTTCTTGCCTTACATTGAGGCAGTTGCTCTGTGGTTCTTAGTCCTATTAAACAGCTCTCTGTGCTTGCTCTGTAAACTTCCTGACTCATGCTCACAGCCTGCTGACCACTCTTTGCCAAGATCCTCTGTTCCTCTCTTCCCATTATATGCTTTCCAAGACTCAGTCGTGTTTGTTCCTGAGCCCACTGGTGCCAGATGTATAATTTATCGCAATTAAACACCTTAAATACGTATTGCATATATAAATCTATGAAATATGAGCGTGAAAGAGTTGTTTCTATGAAAACTATATGAATGCTATAGAAAGACTCAATCAAGACATGCTACTAAAAAAGGTCATTAAGTTTAGTGTGGGCGAGGCAACTTAAAAGACTGGGGAGAAAAACATAAAATATAAAGGAATCCCCTTTCAAATTGCCTCCCAAATATCTTGTAGTTTTCTATACTTAAAAAAAACTGGAAACTGTAGCTATTGCATTTTATGTATTATTATTTACTGGTTTAGAAGACTTGATTTCAACAACAGCCCTGAGCTATACAGATGGAAGATCTTCTTCTGAGCATAAAGTGCATATGGCGCATGTTCCTGAGGTTCAGTGGGATGTGATTTTTCTCTGGCCACTCCACCCAAAGAACATTCAGTGAAAGGGGAAACTTGCCTGCAGATTTAGAAGTCACAGTGACAAAACAAAATAAGAATTAGCAAAGATTTTAAGCACACACTCATTTAAACCTTTTGAAATTTTTCTTAAAATGTGTACCATATGTACTGTTAAACATGTATCATCTATTTGAAACTTGATGCAATGCAGGAAAGAGTTTCTAGAACCCAATGAGCTTTTGAATTGGTCACAAGGACAGACATCTGACCAACTGTTCTAATATTTTCCCAAATCAGGTAGGGAGTGCTCTACGCCACTGTGTCAAGATCACAATTGTTGAAATCACTGTTATCTCTAAAAAATGTTGTTAATCTTTCATGATAAAGGTATATATGAAAACATAAAATTTGTTATGTTTTCTATTAATAACTATTAAAGATCTTCCAGAAACATCCATATCATGCTGAGTACAGCTAGTAATTACTTAATTACAGTTGCAATAATTGCTACAAAGGAAAAGTACAGGGTGCAAGGAGCCCGTAACAGGAGGGTTTGCACTGGTCAAGGTGTTCTCCGAAGGCTTCCTAGAGGAGCAGTGGTAAACTGTGGCTTGAAGGATGCGTAGGACCCAGCCAGGCCCATGTGGGAAGGAGCAGGGAGCTGGAGAGGGGCAGCTCAGGTGAAAGGAATAGCATGTGCTAGGGCCCTGAGGCAGAAAGAGACTGGCTCTTTAAACCGAACAGTCAGTATGAGTCCAGACTGCCAGGAGCAGAAGGCAAACATTTTGGGGGAGGGGAGGGGTGTGAAGACAATGGGGTAGAAGAGAAGGAAAATGAGCAATTATAAGAGCCTGATGGAGAGGCAATAACAGAGGATGAGAAAGCAGGATCTGCTCCTTAGTTTATATAACATGTAGCCAAGCTCTCTTCCAACTATTTGAGAATCCAGGTGTTCAAACAGTGAAAAGAAACCAAGGTCAGATGAACTCCTTCCTGTCTTCTGTCATAAAAATAATTCAATTCAGCCCTGTTTCCTGGACTCCCAAAATAATTGTGTTATGTGCTAAGTACGGCCACTCGCAGTGAGACTATTCCTGTAGTTTCCAATTGTAATTCAGCTCTCCCACCTTAACACCCACACACATAAAACCATTCTTCTCAGCGACTTCAGGGACCTTGTCAGTGCTCCACAGCTCCTGCTCCACTAAAACACCCCGCACTTCACTGCCCCTGACTCGGCTCTCCATCCCTACCCCTTCCTGGCCCTCCTACCAATCCACCAAAAAAAATTACCCAGGCCTCCAGCCAGGAAAAGTTGTTAAGCTCTGTCCTCTGCAACTTCACAGCACATTTGCTTTAATATCAAAAGAGGATTCATCTTGGCCAATGAGAAACAAATGAATATGCAGTGATTCGCCACTTGCTATAAAGCCTTGCCAAGAGTTCCCGCTGCTATGTTCTCTTCTGTTTTTATAATCAATTAAAAAGGTTCAGTTCGTTAGGGGCATTTTTTTTCCCCTCTTGAAAATGGAAAGAAGCAGCAAGCAGCTCCCAGAAGAGACACAAAGCTCTTCTGAGAACTGTCTAGCAGACAGAGCTTCTTACAGTAACACTTTATTTTAGTGGTTCTTTAATGCAGAATTAACAATGGAACTCCCACTGAAGCCCTCACAGCAGCCTCATTCACCCTAAATAAAAATGACCATGTTGCCAGGGGTAGGTCAGAACTCAGATATCAACCTCAGAGGCTCCCCCAGAGGAGGGAGAGGGGAAGAAGGACCCCCTCCCCATGCTTCTTGGATAAATCCTCTCTTCATCCCTGAGCCCTCTAATCCCACTCCCCATTCCCTTATTTAGATGAGCATCACTTATACATTTAGGGAATTATTCCTCAGCGGAAACTCCATAGGTATCAGCTTTCTGAGAATTGGGCCGTTGTTCCCAGAAACCAGAGGGAGCCTAGTTGGTTGAATGCTCACTTGTGGGTGAGCCAGGGCGACATGGAAGGCAGCTCGTGACTACCCAGCATGACACTGTTCACATAAGTACTCAGCATCTACTCATCACTAGCAGCAGATGGAAGGTAATGTTTTAAGAGGTTTTCAAGCTGCTGGGAAATTGTGGGTTTGAGAAATGTTCTTTAAACCTTTTAAAATTCAAATTCCATTTCAGCAAAGATGTTGAAATGGGAAGCAGAGGACAGGACAAAGGATTGACAGTTCACCCATTCATTGCAGCTTCTCCCCACCTCTTCTATCACCAGGGCCTTCAGAGGGACAGTCAGGGTGTATTGCTAAAGCCATCCAGGGGTGGGTGTGGGAAGAAGTCACAAGGGCAGGGAGAGCAGACATTAGGAACAGCCTGGCTGAGAGTCGGCTGTCACATGGCTGGGGGTGGGACTAGGCTGCTGGGTAGTGCAAGCCAGAAACAAATGTGGGTAGTGGTCGCACTGTTTATTATGCAAGAGAAGTGCAGGGAGCAGTGCAGTGTGGTAATCATGGAGAACAAAGTCCAGGCGCTCTGCTGGCTAGCTTCCTTGGGATAACTGTTCATACTTGGCCACACCAGACAGGAATGGCTGGCATCCAGACAGTGATGACACTAGGAAATAATAAAGTAGCAAGTGTGACCATGCTAGACTTTGAGAGGGTCACAAGGTAAAAAGAAATGTCCATCTAGCCCAAATAAACAGAGAGGAGGTGAAAAGTCAAGATGCTAAAGGAGAAGTCAAGATGCTAAAGGAAAAGGCAGTGGTCACCCTACAGGGACGTGGCAGTGCATCATCTTGGTGAAGATCATGGACCCTGGAATCACACAGAGCAGGGTTCACTGCCTTCCTCCATCTTCTGCTGTTCTGTGGGACCTTCAATGAATTACTTCTCTAGTAAATGGAGCCAGTGGTAGCATCCAGCTCATAAGATTGCCTATACTAAATAAGATGATCCAGGAAAAAGGATTAACCTACTGCCTGTCATATAGAGTAAGCACTTAAATAAATTGTGTCAATTATTATTTTGACACAAGAGCAGTCTGATACCACTCCCTGTCAAATGCATAGGTCAGCAACCCTCCCCCACAAACTCAGAGGTTTCCGTAGGCTCCTCCTCTCACATGTTTGGGATGGTCTGATTATACCTCTTAGCATTCCCACGCACCTGCAATGATTACATAGATTCCTTATCCCCATCTTCATTGACTTTTCCATTTAATTTATCATCCTCCAAATCCTTCTCAGGCTAGCTGTCACTTGATATTAGATGTTGATTGGAGAGAAAGTGGCTGCTCCAGATAAACTGGTATTAGCCTGGGATAAGCAATAAAGCCATTTATAATGACTGATGGATCATCTGGGTTTGAGTCTAGTTAAATGCACAGAGTTCCAAGATAAGATGAAAACGTACCAGATCCAGTCCTATCTGGTCTCCGATGAAGCAAAATAAAGGAGGTCTGGAATTGATGGAGAAATACGATGCCTCTTGTTAAAAGAGAAGGAAGAAATGGGGAGACCGTCTCCATCACTCACTGGCAGGGCAGTCCTGTTCGAGAAAGAGCATCACTATGGAGCCTAGGAGAAATAGTAATGTACCATGCAAGCCGGCTTTCTACCACATCCAAAATTACTAAAGTAAAAGTGGTACTCTTTAATACCAGCCTAAGAGAATGGACACGAAATTGCAGCTAGATAGGACAAGTAAGTCCTGGTGGTGTACAGCTGTGCTGGACATCGATAAATAACAATAATTTATTGTATGCTCTTGAATGGCTAAAAGGAGCTCAAATGTTCTCATCACACACACACACAAAAGTACATTTTGCCATGACGAATTAGGTAACTACCCTGATATGCTCATTACACATTCTATACATATATTGAAATATAACTCTGTACTCCATAAATATGTACAATCAATAAGTTTCAATTTAAAAAATTGTCTTAAATTTTTTAAAAAGTGCTTTGGTTTTTTTTTTAATAAAAAATAAGATGTCAAACTGTTAAAAGGAGAGAGAAAAACTGTGGTTACCCCAGGCAGGAAAAGGGGAAGGGGAGGAGAGACGTGAGAGGCTGGTTAATGAATATAAAATTATAACTAGATAGAACAAATAAGTTCTATTGGTGTACGGTTGACCCAGAAATTTATAATGAACAGTGATTTACTGCATGTTATCAAATGACTAGAAGAGAGGATATCAAATGTTCACATCACAAAGAAAGGATTAAGTTTTGCAAAGATGAATATGCTAATCACTCTGATTAGATCATCACACATTGTGTACATGTGTTGAAATAAAACTCTGTACCCCATAAATATGTACAATCAATATGTTTCAATAAAAAATTAATTTAAAAGAGTGTCAGTTACAAAAATGAAGTATTTAGTAACTGTGTAATTATTTAACATATTTCTCCAAATAATTCAAGTTGTTTATAAACAGAATAAGAAACACCAAAGAGAATATTTTATTTACATCAAACCAAGTGTTTTACTGCTAACTTTTAACTCACTACTCTGATCTGGCCTAGCAGTGTCTAGAAGAAATCAATACTAGGTGTCATCATGAGCCCTATAGAGTCCTTTATCAATGTCATAATCAATTTATGTTCTGATTTCCCACTCCACGGTTGGAGTATTTAAATGTCCTTTCATTAGCCGTCTTAGGAATGGTCCCCCCCCATTTTTTTTTTTTTTTTTTTGGCACAAACTGCATTTTCTAAAGAGCAAGGTAGAAAGGAAGGCAGAGAGGGAAGGCATGAGACAAAATGCCAGTTTTCAATTTAGAGCCCCAACCAGTCCGGATCTGTGGAACCACGGCCAGCACTCATCCACTGGATACCTCAATTCTCCTCTGTGATGAAGTGAGGACAGGATGGGGTACGAGGCCTGAACGATGACTGTAGGAAAGTTTCTGCATATCAAATTATGAGTGAAGGAGCCACATCACACTCCTCTCTGTAAACTAAGCCCTGGATGACCTGAAGCCATTTACCTCTCCAACCCATCTTCCCACCCCTCCTTCCAAGCCTCCCCACACTGTGCCAGAATAGAATTTGTGCAGTTATTCCTCCACCCCCAGTCTCCTCCCCAGTTCACAAGTGCCTTTCCCTCTGCTTAGAAAAATCTTATTCTTTCTCTTTACCTGAGTAACTCTGCTAGTCCTTCCAATCTCAGCTTAGACATTTCTTCCTCCGAGATCCTTCCCTGACCTACCAATTAAGTGGTGGTGTGTGTCCTTTATATGTTATTCCCTGGCAAAATAGACATCTGCCAGTGTGACATCTATTATAAATCTATCAGTTAAGACTCTATGGTTGCAAGATGTGGAAATCAACTTGAGGGACCATAAGAAACACACAGATGTGCTGTTATCTTACACAATCCAAGGGCAAGATTGAGATCAAAACTTAGGAAAGGACTAGAACTAAGAATTGAAAGTTGATAGGATTCTCTCCCCTTCATATTTTTCGATCTTCCGCATGTCTATTCCTTCCTATCTGTCTCTGCAGGCCAGCTTTCTCTACTCCCGAGCCATGTGGAAGAATATGGCAGGACACAGCTCCAGCCACATGTGGAAAACTAAATGTCCCTGAATGACACTCCCAAATCCCTGCCATAATCTTATTGGCTCTGTTTAAGTTAGGCATCTAATGGAGGGCTCATTTTAAGAAAAAGCAATGACTATAGGATAAGCTGTTACCCCAAAAGATGTACAGTACCATACTATATGTACTTGCCTGCCGGTTTGTCTGCATCCTTCACCATTGGTAAGCTTTCCAAAAATAGGTCAATCTACCATGTTTATCTTATTCACCATTGTGTCCTCATAAAATTGTGCCAGACACACAAAAATGCTCAATTTGTGATGTAAAAGAAAGTCCCGTGTAACTCACTCCATATCAATGACTTATCTTTCAAACCTTCCTTGCCCCCCGACACACACACACACACACACACACACACACACACACACACACACACACACACA